>NC_089763.1:49482779-49540279 GCF_040412425.1 Macrobrachium rosenbergii
AGTGCGGCTGATGTGAAAGTAATGTTAAACTGTGCAATGCTACCATTGTCTGGTTTTTTATGAAAAATTCACAGACCAGGTCATTAAAGGCAATTAATATATTTACAGTTTCGTGTAAGTGACAGTATTTGATATGTTCTTAGTAAGCTTTATATATTTTGTCTGGTGTTACACAGGGCAGTGTTTGAGACATTTATAAATGAATCAAAAATGATGTAAAATATGGAACAGATCTATGAATAATTAAATCTGTGCAGAAATAAACTGAAGGAAAGAGAAACAAAACTGGATTATTGATTAGCCAACCTGGTACCCATAACTTACCGCATAATTCATTTTACCTAAGTAACCTTGTACCTACGTATTCACGAAATATAAAGTATCTATATGATAGGAAAAGATAGGGAATCCGATTTCGGGGTTATATATATATTTTACTGTAGCTGAGAATGAGACAGAAGGAAATCAATACACAAACTGTTTTATCCATCAGAGATGACAGATCTACGATCTGTGAAATGCCTGCTGAACCACTGGTTTATAACAGGTCTGAGGTAAAATTCAGTTTCCAGTGCTAATCTGATATGCTCATTTTGGTCTGATGGATCATGTTATGTTCTGAAATACTACTATTTATACAGACAGATTCCTCGAAAAACGTTGCGGCTTAGGCCCAAATCTTTCTTACGTACAAAACACCTCGAATTCAAAGAGGAAACAATATTGGTGAAAGTTTAGGTTCCTCAACAACATTCAGGTCGCCAACAAGCCTTACCATTGTAACGGTGCTGTTGCATCGTTTTGCTGTTTGCAAACTGATCTTTTAGACTATAATAGATAAACTGATGCGTCATGGTCTAGCACAGCGGTAAATTTACCATCAATAATGACTGAATTTCGTGTCTTAGTTGTAAAACAACAGGCCTAATTCACCGAAGATTGTAAACACAGAGTTCCTCGAGATCGGTAACCATCTGTAATTATTATTGTTTAAAGGACTGTTAAAAGTTGTGAAGAATCGGAACTCATTAATTGTTGTAGGATATGCGGACGGAAACGCACAAAATTTATGTTTCTTGTTTGAATTTAAGGTACTTAGTGAAGGACGTGCCTATCATAAGAAGCGAACAGACTGTTCTTCACGGACGTTAAAAAAAAGTAAGTGATTATTTTTGTATGCTCGAAAGGAATTACACTTGGTATATAATCTTACATTAGCTAAAAGGAGACTTATACAGAAAGAAATCGGTGTCGCTAGACTTACTTCTATTATCCTGTAGAAAGGAAAACCATTTATCTCGTCATTATAATAATTTACAAAAGACAGATTTTCGGAATTCCGCCCCGCCCCCCCCCACCGCCCGCCCCGGCAAAATGCAAATTACGTTGCACTCCTAGTATATTGGAATTAACTTGAACGATGAGAGCCAAGACGAATGTCCTAATAGTTGGGGGTTCCTATTCTTCTGCCTCATAACATTACAAGGAGCCGTTCCATCTCCATCTCCCTTCAGAGACGAGAAGTGCATCGGAAAGGAAATGGATCTGTCTTTGTGAGTCTTAATAAAACCAAATAAAGTGGAGTTACATCAGGCATCCGTTCTTACGTGTATTCGAAATCTTAATGGATCGTTCTTGGAAAGTCTGCAGCATAAGAAGAGGATTAGAAAGGCAATCTTCCTCTTTTTCCTCTCGGAAAACTCGAAGTTTAAATGCTCCCTTTCAAACGCTTTGAAAGCATGAAGATGTACATACTGAAGGTAAGTATATATATATGTATGTATGTGTATATATATATATATTATATATATATATATATATATATATATAATATATATAATATATATATAATTTATATATATATATATATATATATATATATATATATATATATATATATATATATGTGTGTGTGTATATATATATTAGACAGGCAGACAGACAGACAAACAGATAGATAGACAGATAGATAGATAGACAGACAGACAGATAGATAGATAGATAGATAGATAGATAGATAGATAGATAGATAGATAGATAGATAGAAATATTGTATAACTGAACCACGAGGGTATGGAATGTGATGAATGCATAAATAAAGGCAAATGCCACCTTGTTTCACTTTTCCTTCGTGGTATTTGCCTTTAAATATATGTATATATATATATATATCTATATATACATATGTATGTATGTATAAATATGAATTAATATATATATATATATATATATATAGATAGATAGATAGATAGGTAGATAGACAGGTTGATAGATAGATAAATAGTAACACATATACGTACACACTTTCACACACACATACACGCATATATATATACATATGCGTGCGTGTGTATCGAAGTGCTTCTTTTCGTAATCCTTATAATCCGAACATTCTCTCTCTTAGTGTCTAAAAGCGCAGCACGAAAACATCAAAACAAAACAACAGTACTATTATTGGTCTCGCGGCTGTAACTGGATGGTAATGGTAATGTTCTGCTGAAATTGCGTCATGTTTACCATGTTTACTCTTCTTTTCTTTCTCATCGTCTTCTTATATTTATTATCTTTATTAGTGTTGTTGTTATTACTGCTGTTCTTGTTGATGATAGCACTGTTTTTGCTCCTGCTCTTGTCGTTACTTTTCGTTTTTAGTTATTTTTTTTTATCAGTAACTGAATTATAAGTAGCAGTTCATCCTCGATCCAAGGTACGATTTTGGGGATAAACAGTTTAACACCTTATCCCCAAACCCTGCCCCCATTGCAGAAGAATAAAGATCCAAGGTAAAGACAATAATGAAAAAAAAAATAAATAAAAATCCCAACACATCATATCATTTAAAACCTATTGTGACTGTAACGAGACAGAGAAATAAGATAAATAGTGTAAGCTCCCGAATATTAATAGAAACAATTTAAGAAGAATTATGGTTCAAACCGTTTTAAGACTCATTAAGTTTCGAGAAGAAAATAATTAACAATAATAATCGCATCATATTATCTAAAACATATTATGACTATAACGAGACAGAGAAATAATATGAAAAGTGGCAGTAAGGTCTTGAAAATTAACAAAAACAATTAGGAAGTTTCACGAAGGCTCTACAACGTTTAACTATGAAAGAGAACTAATGGAAGTTCATGGGAGTTTAGTGATAAATATGTGGAAGTTAAGAGAACGCAACGGACAATATATCCCCATTTTAGTTCTCCCTTGGTCCCCGGCATAACTAGATTATAAACTACATTATGAATAATTTTTTTCAAGCCGCCCCTAATGAAAACTTTCACAGGGACTGCAAGTAGGGCTTGTTGTTGTAATAGTAAGATATAGGTAATGATTTCGCAGTAATTAACTTTGCGTTATTGATACTACGTTAGATTCCACTATACAAACATATACCCTTACATATAATATTATACTTGAAACATTATGTTACAAAAAGATTACGATGAAGGGAAAAATGTACATTTTCTATTTAACGGAGATGAACAAACCCCTCATTACTTCTTATTACGTTTTTTACCACAAAGCCCTCGTTACTCCTTATTGAATCTTTGCAAGATTAACTGAATATCAGGCATTTTTCGAAAACTCTTACCTAATCTTACAGATTTTTCACACATATTGCCAAATTTGTATCAGAAACTACCACCGACCTTATAAAAAAAATATTGATGTGATGCGTATATAAATACTGTAGAAATCTTTTATTTAGATAAAGGAACGGAGACGGGAATACTGTAGTTAGGTCACCGTGAGAAAAGTGACCATAGACTTCCTATGCAATGGTAACCGCCTTTTGAAAATCATATGTTAAAATGCTTGAGAAACCAAAGGAAAAGCTTCTAATTGATTCCATTTAAAAAGAGAGTGCTCTTTAAATGCTCTTGTTAAATGATAATGCAGCTGGCTTTTAGGAAGACATATATTATTCGGAAAAAACAAGGAAGTCTGTCTGAAAGATTCTAAATGTTAGAAAAGTTCTCGTAGACTTCTCTTATCAAAAGATAAGGCAACCGGCTTTAAGAAATGTTAAATTACACTATATATGCAAGAAGAAACCTTCCAGTCAATTCCAGTCGTCAGGAAAGTGCCCATGAATTCTCCTCTCCTGTCATGTAACTATACAACCGCCTTTTAGAAGGAGACCTGATACAATATTCTAGAAAACTTCCATTTCTAAACAAATGTTGTCAGTGACTCCTATCTTCAAATGATAACACAGCCGCTTTTAAAAGGAGGCATTACATTACTCGAGAAAATCGCAGGAAGACTTTCCAACCGACTTCAGTTACAAGGCGACTTCTCATATCAAATTCTGACCCAACCACCTTTAAAAGAGAGATAAATTAAGTTTCTCAGACGTTGACGCAACCGCCGCCTAAATAAAAGCATGTTAAATTACTCAGGAAAAACCGTATGAAGAACTTGATTAAATCAAATATTATGAAAAGTGTTCATAAAGTTTTCTCGTCAAATGATGACGCATCCACCTTTTCATTAAGAGACATTATACAAAAAAAAAACTATATGAAGACTTCCATAGTAATCCCAAATGAATGTTGATAATTAGGCCTATATATCTTATCAAAACTAAACAAAAATATACCCAAGTAGATACCTCTTTAGGTTAAAAGCTCCCAAGAGAAAATGTTCTTTATCAGTTTTGAAGCACTCATGTACGTTGATGTTATAAGGAAATGACTCTGTAAAGGTGGAAATTTATATGATTATGCTATAATTTGGAAGTTCATTGGATCAACTGCTAGTTCGGAGTGAATCAGGTGCAACAGATCCCAGCACAATTAAATATGACGTGTAAAATTTTCAACAGGGTCGTTATGCTACAATACAGACTTCGTTGTTCTCTAGCATGAAGGTCATTTTTTAACGTCAAAGAGCAACATACTTCGTTTCCTCTCTGGTGTAGAAGAGCTTACCGGACGCATAATTACAATAGAGCCCAGGTCAAAGCTCACATGCGTGCCTTCCGGGAAATCCAGTTGCTCGGGCCATCAACTATTGCTTTGAGAATCAATTTCAAAGGCTAATAGAACCTGTAATGACGTTAAGAGAGAACGCTACCGACTTGGTTAAAACAATGGCTTTAGGATGAGATTATAAAGAAAAAAGAATTGTGTTTAAGAATTTAAGAGGTTCTGTTTAACTTTTTCAAAGGAAATATATACTCACATCCGTAAAATAATTCCTGGTGAGTGTGTATTCTAAATCAGTAATATATCTACTAACATATACATATATATATATATATATATATATATATATATATATATATATATATATATATATATATATATATATATATATATATATATATATTTATATATACATATATTATATATTTGTGTGTGTCCGTGTACTAACAAATATATACATATGTAAACATGTACATATACATACTATTAACAGAGAGCAGCAAATACTACTTTAACAAGAAAAAGTACAGCCGTAATAAATAAGGTGATTATTTACATCTGAAAAGGGTTCGCCCATAGATAAGTATGGAGACGTCTTTCAGGAGGAAGGATTGCATCTATAAATAAACCAGTGTGTTGTGTATGTTCTGGGAAAAATGGGAACGTCCATAGGCAAGAGTTATAGCTTCTCAGAACACGAACGTAAAAGTCGATAAACGAGAGAGAATATTATCAGTCAGGAGGGAACAGTACATCTCGTAAGAAAAATAAATACATAAACTAGTACACACTGTGTTACACATGAAGAGGGACAAACATACTGTACATTCACATTTCTATTCATATATACATAATTTCCTTTGGACAAAGGTAGATATAACAACATGATGAACGTTTTCAGTAATTCAATATTTTTTTGCTTCCGTACAGAAGTCAGTGCTTGAAGAAGACCAGTGAAACAAAGCACTGCAGTATATTCCATATAATTTTCAAAACCACTGGTTTACCATAGCGAGAGTCTATACGTATTACACATACATGTTAATCATGGGTATAACTCATTGTAACTTCTTCTAAACCAGTAAGCAAATTAAACGTTAAAAACTATTTATTGTAGATTGCGGTTAAAAAGGTTAGTCTCAAGGAATAGATGGTTTTAGGAACGAGATTAAAGATTATAATTTCGTAATCTGAACAAGCGCTTTCTTCAAGAAATGCTGTCAATAATAGTAATGCCAAAACACTACTCTAATAATAATAATAACAGTAATAAAATAACCTAAATGTTATGATGCCAGTTTTAATAGCCACAAATCAATCATTTTAATAATAATAATGTCCTATTACACAGGATGGTTGCATCATTCGAGTTAATTTTATGTCGAGTATTTTTGATTTCCGTGTAATTCTTTTCTCCTCTAGCTTAATATTGGACAATAATTGGCCAATGTTCATACTTTGGTAAAGAGAAATACACCAGCAGCGGAAGTACAGCTGTTTCTTTTTTTTTTCTAGTTCCACGTTGGACGGGTCAGTACCATTCTCTGCTAGCACCCTGCTGGCCCGCGTTCGAGTCTCCGACCGGCCAATGAAGAATTAGAGGAATTTATTTCTGGTGACAGAAATTCATTTCTCGTTGTAATGTGGTTCGGATTCCACAATAAGATGTAGGTCCCGTTGCTAGGTAACCAATTGGTTTTTAGCCACGTAAAATAAATCTAATCCTTCGGGCCAGCCCTAGGAGAGCTGTTAATCAGCTCAGTGGTCTGGTTAAACTAAGATATACTTCAACTTATAAAACGGAGACTGTGAGTTTAACAGCAGGCTTCCGAAAGATGGATTCAGGAGTCTTAGTTCGGTTGTTCGTTTCGGTGACTTTCTTGTCACCATCGTTTCAACCATCCCGATGGTCATTCTCAAGAGGGGTGGGACAGACGATTCTGGAAACAAGGAGTGTGGATGGCGGCATGTATATGGGGCCAATTATCACTTCAAGCCTTTTATCCAAGCCTGGAATAAATGAAGACACGTTCACCTCTGAGGTAGGGTTAGACCCTACTCAGGAGAGATTCCAATGGCGATGCATGTATACATACACACACTTACACAAGTGTGTGTATATATGTATATATATATATATATAATATATATATATATATATATATATATATGATATATATATATATATATATATATATACACATATATATATATGTGTGTGTATATTTTGTGTGCATATATATACATATATATATATATATATATATATATATATATATATATATATATATATATATATATATATATATATACATATATATATATATATATATATATATATATATATATATATATATATATATATACTATAGACACAGGGACTGCAAGAAAGAGAGAATTCATACACAGAAATATATTTTATATTTGTGAGGCTGCAACTCAATATCCTGCGTTATTTGGAGATATAATCTGCACCGCAATAAAAAAAAAAAAGTGCGGAAATGAAATAGTTTCAAGGAATGAAAAATTCATTACACGCAAAAGTATTTCTACCACTGACTCAACATTTTCTTGTCCTCTCATAACTCTCGTTCCAAATGAGAGATGTTGGCCTGGTATTGTTCTTAATATGCTATCATAATGAAAGGATATTCAGTTGGAAATAATTGTTGAAGGAAAGTCCTTTTTGTTATGGAAAACATTTCGAAATTTCCATTAACCGTTAACGTTAACTTTCACTTAACTGCTTGTTGCAAAAGTTGTATACCCATTTAATACAAATACGGCTTCGTTGAAACAATTGTCGCACTTGATGACGTTCTGATGTAAATGAAAGTGGGAACATTTTAGTAGGGATGATTCGCGTTGTTTGATGAATAAATCATTCTCCAGTAAAATGCAAGTTAAAATCGTATAAGTAACCTTAAGAGTACGTGTTTATCCACCCCTATAACTGTATGCACAGTTTTTGTATGTGAACCTGCACGTATGTGTACCTTCTGTAAATATTCTCTTCATCTAATCTTTCATTTAACATTTCAGCAATTTCAGTTTCGGAAAATATGAATTAAGGTATATTTAACCACTATATAACTTTTTATAATCACTCCATTACTTCCCCCAATACATGAGGAAAAAACGAAACTATCCATTGCAATCGAAATATTTTCAACACCACCCCGATGGACCATGACCCCATGAATCACGTTTGGAAAAATGTTTGGATTTTCAGCAATTTTTAATAATGTGATGCCTTCCTCTTTTGCATAACGCTGACGATCATGAAAGCATGTGTGAGTCTGGCTTTAATTTCACGATACGCAGATGCCAGTATACTTACAGGAACGCAGACACACAGACAGACCCTGTAAATACAAGTTGTAGTTACTCTTCGAAGTAAATTCCTTTTCTGTGTTTAAAAGGTCAGTCTCATGTAATTTGAACATTTAGTTTAGTTTAAAAGGCAGAGAATCGAGGAAGCAAATTTATGTTTACGGTAACAAGTGCAAGTGAAATATTGAATAAAACGGAATAACAGAGGAAAAGCAACATTAAAGCAATTACTAAACACGACGCTAATATTAATCAATTATGTTTAAAAAAACAAGGTATAGGCATTTGACTTAAAGGTGCAAAGAGCATTGCTAAGAACTAAGTGTAAATCTGAAAACTGGTATCTCAATCACCTGGAAAAATATTTCATTACATTGTAAAGGATAGTGTAATAAAAAGATGAAGAAAACTGCAAAATTGGTTTAAAGAAAAAGGAAAAATAAGAAAAAGAAGAAGAGAGAGAGAGAGAGAGAGAGAGAGAGAGAGAGAGAGAGAGAGAGAGAGAGAGAGAGAGAGAGAGAGAGAGAATTCTAGTGACGTTCACGACTTAAGAAACAAAGTAAGGAAAAGTTTGTGGTTCCACATTTTGGGACTCTGAAATCCGTTGTCTCTGTACACGGGGTTGTTGCATCACCCAAACCTCACGACTGAAATAACTTATGCCAGAATGAGCCTCTGTTTTACCATCTTGAACATTCCCGATTAACTGCTTCTCTTATCTTGCTATATGTCTGCAGTGATCAAGTTAATGCCCCTATAGTCATGAAATAACCCATCTTGCATTTTCTAGACCAGAATTTATTCAATATTCCTGTTATCTATACATTTATGCTCAAGATTAATGGAGGTAAGTCGTAAACATCGTATTCTAGGGATACTTTATCCCTTGATATCGTTACACTTTACTTGTTTTATCCACTGATATGGAACATACGATTACTATATACCTCTTCCTAAATACATTCCACATAAGAATAAGAGATAACAATAGGAAAGCCACAGTTTACATACCGATATCCACGATGAACTGTGGTCAGGGCCTCTTACTTGTGGTAGTCCATTACCCTCAACTGAAATACAAGTTTATCGAGTTCGATCTAAACTTGTGTCTCAGAAGTGAATGTTCCCTTTGGTCTAATAACATGTTCTACTTGCTGAACAGGGATTGTTGTTCTTAATATCATTTATTTCCACTGGAATTCAAACTTAATTTCGAAAATTTTAACATATGTTCTGACTAGTTTATAAAAGCTTTATTTAGTATTCTCTGTACTGTACGACACCTACGTAGTAAACTGTTAAACCACTGTCAAAAAGTGGTGTTGTTTAGATCTGCATATAACACTGAACTTTTGCATTACCTCCAGAACCACTTTTGTAAACATTATGATATTTCTTGAATTCATCCAGTTACACTTATTAAAGATATTTTTACCCTGTCACCTTCTTAACTGCTTTAATCAGAAACTTCTCAATCAATTCTTCAACTAAGCTCCAATTACTTTAGTACAACAATCAGAATCATTTGGTATACATTCCGACAATATCCGTTGCAGTTTTTCCCATCTTTTTACAATGATTGTTTGTACCAGTTATTGAGACAGTTATGAACGCATCAAAAAACACTTACACTCATCCAAATAACTACCGATTCAGTGAAACCCGGCTTGCACACATCTTATAAAAGACATTTTGCTTCCTTCGAAACGAAGGTAGCGTTCGACCAGCTACGCTTACGTTCTTTCAGTGCCCATCTTTTATCCTCTTTCTAAAGGCACTGCGTTCATCTAAATCCTTTTTCACTTACCCTCTCAACCTTTCGTTTCCTTCCATAGCCATTTTAAAGATGAACTGGGCACTTACTGTCTTGCTGGCACACCTGTTGCAAGACTTATGTATCTGAGTCTCAGATTTATCATGTATTTGGACCTAAACTCATATACCAACTTTGCATTCCATATGATTTATCTATCATTTTTCTTAAAGTGGACTTCCTCTTGTTCGAGCCTGAGTTGTTTTTCCTGCCACTGAACTACTTATGAGAGAGAGAGAGAGAGAGAGAGAGAGAGAGAGAGAGAGAGAGAGAGAGAGAGAGAGAGAGAGAGAGAGAGAGAGAGAGAGAGTCTGGAGGAAGTCTGCATTAAGTTAATATTGGTAAAATATTTCTTAGAAAAAATAGGGATCCCGAATTTAATAGTCGCCATAGTTATACCCTTGTCCCAGCGCGTAAAATTTAGCTTAAATCTGATGTTCAGTCTTCTACTAATTCTAAAGCAAATTTGTGCTTATGTTAATTCAGTAACCCACTGCAATATCCATGATCAGTTACTTCGACATTTCTCATTCACTACTACATTCACACCATATCATATAAGACAGGACCAAAAATATTCGCAGTCTGAGGCTGATATTTTTCAGGTGAAAGATTAGATCTATCTGGTCAATTTATTCATCATTTGCCGCCGATAGGGAATTCAAATTAGAGTCTGCAAATATTATTTCCGTTTAAATTTGAGAGAGAGAGAGAGAGAGAGAGAGAGAGAGAGAGAGAGAGAGAGAGAGAGAGAGCCTGAGCCTTACATAAATTTGTCAACATAATCCTCAGACCCTAACAGGAGCCCAGTATTACTCCATCGCAGTCACTATCAATTTCCTTACTTAAGTTCCTACGCAATTCTCGGGGAACTTCGCATAGATCAACGTTACGGTCAAGAAAATAATTCCCTACTGCTATAAAAAAGATATCGTCATTAAACTACAGTACTGATTAACCAGGATTCTACCTGAAATCTAACTATATTTTGCTAGAAGCGTATACTTCTAGAAAGAGACAGTTATCTGTTATTTTATACTATTATACAGAGAGACATACACATTCACTCGCGGGTACTCACACAGACTCTCACTTTGAGTAAGCGCCCTCAGTATAGAGTACATAAAAAGCAGAAGGAAGGGGATTTGGCGTAAATTGCAGACCGGCGTATGGGATGTTCCCTGATCGCCAAAATCAAGAGCAATGTAAACCATGATCTCAGAAACATGACTGAGACCCCACCCTCTCTCTCTCTCTCTCTCTCTCTCTCTCTCTCTCTCTCTCTCTCTCTCTCTCTCTCTCTAATATCACAGTAGTAAAGGCCACTGTACAGAAGGACGAAGGTAATAAATCGTTTCGAAACTTCCTTGTTAAGTTTGCCGTTCCTCATCTTTGTGGAATTTTTTTTCCTAATAACCACTGTCCACTGTTACCTTTGCAGTCATCAGCTACCCTGTAACCATTTGGCAACACATTTGTACATGCAGAAGAAAATAAGTAAACGGAGCAGGGCTGAACATTCAAGACTTTTGTTAAGAAATTGAGACAGCTTACATTACCACAAGAATCTTATCTTATCTTCAGAGCTGGGTCTGTTCCGTGTTGGGATTCCGGTTACACAATTCAGTGGAGTACTGGAGGGCCAATCTCTGTTTTTGTGGTACTTGGAACATTTTAGAGTTGCAAAAACATAAATAAGTAGCTAGGTTCACTGGATTCACAATCACCGAATGAATATTAAATGTATGTAAACGTAGCTTAGGTCTACTGTTATGTTTCTTTACAATACAGATGGAGGGAGATGAAGGCATTACCATACATCATTACCATGTGTAACAAAGAAGGGAAAGATTTCATACTGGTCCACTGCCGAACTTTCATTGAAACTGAAATTTTGATCCTAAAACTAAATAGTGATAATTATATTCTTTATATGCGAGTCATAGACATCGGTCTTGAATGTGTAACAAAGAATAACTTTCTCGACTAGAACCTCTTTCTTGAGCCACAGCCTTAAACATATCAGCAAGCAGATCTGTGAAAAGACAACTCATTCTACACCATTTATCTGGCTGGAAAGCTGCCTTTACTGAGACAATAAAAATGAGCTTCTCTACACGACAGGAGCATTTCTTCGATCGCATATCAGGAATATCAATGAATGATGGGCCTTACCGAATGACAATCGATTGTCTCTGGAACGGGACTTTCCCGAACAATTTTTTCCACCCATTGAAGCGACACCCCATTAAGATTCGTCGTCATCAGAGAGTAAATGAACTCGGCAACTAATCGCAGGACGTTGCATGCCGGAGCACCAGGTGCTAATATCCTGTCAAGTGCCTTGGCAAACCCCATACGTGGGTGATGACATCCTAAATGTAATGGGCCTCAAGGGATTGCCGGGCTTCGGGGTCTTTACCGTCCCATAACCATAACCGGGCCCATAATACGTGACTACTCGAAGGAAGGAATAATTACATCTCTGCTTCGGCATTCTGTTGCGTTGCTCTTCACGCGAGAAGTGTCAAAGGCTAAATATGAAAGAGGCAAGCTTTTAAGTTCTGTTGAATTGATGGTCTGATTCAAATATTCATTTTCAAACAAACAGAAAAAATAAGGAATCTCAGGCTGAACTTTTATGGTGGGGGTTAGAAAAAAGATCATTTATGTGAGTAGATTTTTGATTTAGAAAAGAATTTTTATGCTATGATCTCTGCTTTAATTCGTGGAATATAGCTAAAAAAATTGCGTTCGTTAAAGGAAACATATTTTAACCACTTGTAAACTATACCAAAGAATATCTCATTTTTCTGCAACGTAAACTCTCCCTAGTCCAACATCACTTTTCATCCAGAAATCCGGTTGCATTTGGTCTGAGCTAAAAGAAGAGTTAATTTCTATCAAATCTCATGTTGGAAAATTATGATCACATTTTACTATTACGGACCTTTGTAGCTCCCATAAAAAAAAAGAATACAAGGTATTTCGTAGTAATTTTCATCTTACCACATTAATTTTATGAAACTGGCTTTGTAACTTGGACTCATTTTTAAAGCGCCTCTACGCTTTGCTAGGGAAAGAAAGTAGGCACTGCTTTCTATCAAGATCATCAATTATGAATTCATCCAATGGATATATTTAAATAGTTACGCTTACATAAATAATTGTGGGTAATTGTCTTCCTATCAAAGACAGAGATATAAAGTTAAGTGAAGGTTTGGTTCTAACAAAAAAATTTTTATCATATGGCAATTTACCACGCAATTAGACATTTATTATACTGACATAACCTCACACGCATACTTATACACACTCATGCACACACACATATATTATTTATATGTATGTGTGTGTGTATGTATGTATATAAAGAAGTTGGCGTGGATAGAATGTCGTACTGGACCCCACACAATACTTTTAACGAATTTGGACAGTGTCCCCTAAGAGCTTTTCAAAAAACTAACCGAGACAAAATGACTAATTGTCAACTTGGACATTGTTTCCACCACCCACACAAATTAAGTGAAAGTAGCCACTACTAGCCAGAATACGTTTAATCTTGATTAAATCTACGTGTATTTCACGCTTTTGTACGTGATTTTTTATATTTTTGTCTTATTTCTATAATGCATATTTAGTTGCCGTGGGAGCCGTAGCTATGTCAGCATGGTATACTTCTTATAAACAGAGTACGAGTCAATGAGTGCTTTAAACTAGGCACAAATTAAAAAAAGTCTGCCGAACAAACCGGTGTGCACACCAGAACCACCCAACGCCTTGTTGCCAGATACGAAAAGGAGGTTGTGTTTCTACCCAAGCTCTATCCCTGGGAAGCCCAGGAAAGTCAACCCTACTCTTCCGTACACTCGCCATCATAAAACGTTGTTTAGACAAGAAACTTTCTACTTCAGCTGAGAAACCAAAGTTTGAAAAAAGTGCGGGGGGACGCGTCTGTGAGAAACATACAGCAGTACATTAAGGAGGCCCTTGTTTATAGAAAAGTTATGGCCCTTTGTTATAGAAAAATTATGACTGTGAAAAAAAAAAAGTTTAACGCCTGCACAAAATTATAAATGGGTCATGTCTGTAAAGGAACACAAAAGGTGAGTGGAGGAGAGCGCTGTGGAGTGACAAGGCAGCGGTTCAAGAGAGTGCACAGCAGTGGAAAGACCAAGTACATAGCACCTACTAAGAATTTTCCTCGGTGTGTTTTGGCTGATTCAGTCCCAAATGGACTCAAGGACTGTCTTAAGCTTAAAGGAGGACCAATCAGATACTAGTGTTTATTCTCATTCCGGTTGATATTATATCGATGCCTGTAAGTTTGCTGCATGAAAAGTCTCACCCAGACATTCTTATCTACATCAATTTTATATATATATATATATATATATATATATATATATATATATATATGTGTGTGTGTGTGTGTGTGCAGCAAACTTACAACATCGATATAAAACTACATATATATATATATATATATATATATATATATATATATATATATATATATATATATATATATATATATATATATATATATATATATATATTTGTATTTGTTCAGGTAAATAGTTAGATCGACAAATGTTTTTCTGTTATCTCCTCTAAAGCTCTCTGCTGCAAACTTTTCCATTTTTTCCCAAGGATCTCATTCAAAGTGGATTTTTTGTGTTAACGTGGCGAATATAGGACAAGTACAATATTTAACCTTTCTGTTTCTAGACAAGAACTGTTTTTGGTCTGGGGAGTTACTAAAGACGCTTGACCGTAAAACTATTTAAATCTCTTAAAATTACCAACGTACATCATTACTCAGCTCCTAAAACAATTTAGATCTCAAAATCTCATGTGTTTCTATGAGCAGATAATGAGAAAATTATCCAAGTTTTTGAAATTGTTTGCAGTTATATATAAGAAAAAATAATTTTATTACATACTAGATATAATCCCTGAACCGGCTTTCTGTCTACTTTCAATTTTTTCTCTGCAGTTCATGACTCTCTACATGGAACTTTTGTGAAAGATGACATAGTCACCAAAGACAATAGAGACTGTACCTCTTATCTGACAGCCAGTTCTAATTTAACAACTATTTTAGCAAATTTCCCCTTCTTTTGTAACTATCCCTCATTGACTTTGTGCAAATTATACCTTAACGTAACCTTACCCTACCTGGCCTAACCTAGTGCATATTGTGCTACCGAACCGAGGGAGCTTCACCCCAAGAAGACCCCTTTAAGCTATTAATTGTCTTTCTCACCACAGCAAGACTAATGTGAGACCCAAATAAATAAACTAATCAGCTTATAACAAGGCAGCGAGTAAGAAGCAGGCTAAAGGTATTCTAATTTATTGACACAAAATCTCTGACAGGTCAAGAACTTGTGCGAGTGGAAAAGTAGCAATTGACATTAGAGGAAAACAGGGGGACGTCTATATACAGTCAGATGTGTTTTCTCACACCTGAAGAATAGTTAACAACTCTATATACAAATTAGGAAGAGATTTCAAATACATATGGTTAGAAAGCTTGCAATGCCTTACATACATTAGTAATTAAAGTTCCAGCAAGGACATAAAGTATCCTCTGTAAAATGCAAATAAGATCCTTTGAATCAGGAGCACTGGATCTGTGTTTTCTGAGTCTCGGTGCATCATGTAGATTTTTGTTTTGAGGCGAGGATGGGCTGGGGTCCCGGCAACAGCTCTGGACCTCACAGTACCCCCCCCCCTCTAAAGTAAGCCTAAGGCAGTGGGTCGCAGTCTGGGATATAGGTTAGTTTTAGTCAGTAAGTGGAGACCCTGGTGATTTTCCCGTCCACTGTCAGCTGATACGCTTCCCCTCTGCATTGCAGTATGCGGCATGGTCCCAAGCAGGCTGGAGAGAGGGGAGGCTTGTATGCATCTATTCTTATGAATGCATGCTTTGCTGTTTTAAGGTCTTCGGGGACATATTCTTTTCTTGCTACGTCGTATGTTGTCTTTACCAGCACGGTGTTTTCCAATGCTCTACAGACGTCTGGAAGAGTCATGGGCTCTGTCGTGTCTTGAAACATATCTGCCGTTGCTTCTGCCGGCAATGCGTTGAATGCTGCATGTGGGGCTGTTCTTAATCCCAGCAAGACCCACGGTAGTTCCTTTCTCCAACTCCCGCCTTGACATCTGGCGATGAATGCTGATTTCAGGGAGCGGTGCAGCCGCTCCACCATGCTGTTCGCTTCTGGTTTGTATGCTGTTGTGTCAATGAGTTTAGTCCTGAGGCTGGTGGCAAGGGAATTCCATAAGGTGGAAGTGAAGTTAGCTCCTCTGTTGCTTGTTATGTACTGCTGTACTCCATGCCTGCTGATTCAGCCTATTAGTGTTTCACACAACTCTCTGCTGTCTGCTACCTTACAGGTATTGCTTCTGGCCAACTGGTGTTTCTGTCTATGATTGTGAAGAGATACCTGTACCCCTCAGAGGGGGGGCAGGGGTCACACAATGTCAATGTGGGTGTGGCCCAGGCATCTCTGTGTTGTCTAGAATTCTCCTATCTCTGTCTCTGTGTGCCTTGTTATTTTTGATGTCTGGCATGGAAGGCATTCCCTTGTCCACTTTTTGATGTTCGGTTTCATTCCCACCAGATGCACCACCCCGACAAGATTCGGGCAGTGGATCTGCCCGATGGGTGGGGCAGGTTGTAAGCTTTCTTTCTCAACCCTAACGGTAAGTATAGGTGACGGTGTCCGGTACTCATCTTGCAGGCGAAGGTTGTCTCTCCATCACTGATGGATAGGCCACCCCATGTAAGGGTGGGGTTCTCCCACTGAAGTCGCTGTAGGTCCATGTCTTCCTTCTGAGCCAATGCTATTTTGGGATATGGTATCCCAATCTGGGACAGTGTTGGTGGGGTTTTGGGAAAGGGCATCTGCCACGTTGTTGGTAGAGTCCATTAAGTATCTGATGGTGCAGGAGTATTCTGCTATCGACGATAGGTGACACTGCTGTCTTGCTGACCACCCATCTCTGCTTTAGGTGAAGGCATGAACCAGCGGTTGGTGGTCCATCTGCACCATGAACTGTCGTCCTTCTAGTATGTGTCAGAAGTGGCGGATGGCTTTGTGGACCGCCAGTAATTCTCAGCCGAACGTGGAGTACTTTTGTTGGGCTGTCAATAACTTCTTGCTGAAGAATGACAACAGGCTACCACCTTCGTCTGTGTCTTGTTCGAGTACCATGACCATTGCTGTGCTACTCGTGTCTGTTGTTAGGGTGAGGGACCTATGGGGTAAAGAAAAGAATAGTGTGGCAGCAGAGGTGAAGGCTTTATCTTGTTTTTCATACCAACATAATTTTTTAGGTTTTTCTTCTCAACAATCATATATTGGGGCCATTACTTCAGCAAGGTTGGGTATAAAATGGTGGTAAGAGTTAATTATTCACGTGAATTCTTGGACTGCTTTGATTGTTGTTGGTTTTGGGAAGTTGGCGATTGCTTGGACCTTCGTTAGGAGGGGCTTCACACTGCCGGGGCTTAATTGGTGGCCCAAGAATTCCACCACTGGTTTTGCCCATTTGTATTTGTCTTTTCAGGCTATAAGTTCATTTTCTTTAAGTATTTGCAGGACCCTGCCTGACATCTCTCATGTGTTGTTTGATGTTGAGTCTGAATATCATTATATCGCCAATGTAGACGATGCAGAAGGGTGGGTTGCCCAGGATTTCATCCATCAAACGTTGGAAGGTTGCACCTGAGTTCTGAAGGCCAAAACAGCTGTAGTTGAAGGTGTATGTGCCGAAGGGGGTGGTAATGGCCGTTTTTTCTATGCCCTCCTTTGCAACCAGGACTTATAAGTATCCCTTCAACAGGTCAATCTTCGTAAATATTTTGGCACCCTCCATCTGGTTGGTTATATCAGCGATGTTCAGTAGTGGGTACCTGTCAGATACTGTCAGATACTGAACCATGTGTAGGGGAGATGCCCAGGGGCTGGAGGCTTTTTGGCATATTCCTGCCCTCTACATGGCCCGGAAAGCTTGCCTGACATGAGTAAGTTTTTCTGGGGCAAAACGTCTAAAACTGGCATGCAATGGGGGACCTTCGGTGACTATATGGTGCTGGATGTGGTGCTTTGTGGGTTTGGTTCATGCTGCAGGTCGTCCTTAAATACCTCTGGGAGCTCCTGTAGGAGGCAACTTATCTCTGGTGCTGGAGTTGGTGTTAGTGGGGCTACGGCGGTGGATTGTGTGATCAACTGCTGTTTCGCTACATCTACCAGCATGTTGTGGCCTTTTAGGAAGTCTGCTCCTAAAAGTGCGATTGTTACATCTGCTGTAACGATCATCCAATTGTACTGCTTACCGCCGAACGACAGTATCATGGTCCTTTTCCCATATATTTTCAGTGGGGTTCCACTGGCAGTGGACCCTGTAGGGTGCTGAGGGTTAGATTGAGGTGTTTGTGCGGGTTAGCTGGCACAAATGATTGAGTGTGCCAGTGTTGACCAGGAACTCCGTATTTTATCTTTCATCTACAATGAAAAAACACGTTGAGTCTTTTTGCCTGTACCTGGAAGAAAGACTGGTGAAAGCAGGCATGTTTCTCTTATGGGGCAACCAGTCTGCCTACCGCTGCCGTTTATTTTTTGTGGTCGCTGCTGCGACACTTTTGCATGTTTTTTGACATGCGGCAATCATTTTCACATTTTCTGGCTTTGCTCCCAAACCTCCAGTGGTAGAAACAAATGCCCTTGGGACGTTCTTCTGTTTCGGGCTTGTATTTGGGTTTGCTTTTCCACCTGGAGCTCTAATAGCAGTGTATGGGGGCGCTGGGGCCCTCTGAATCGCTGTCCATCTTTGTGTCAGTCTGCTGTTGTGGCTGTGGGGCAACTTCTACTACGGGTGGTTGTGTAGGCTCCGTCGAATTGTGGGCTAGGTGGATGGCGTCGACTGTCTTCAGGAAATCGTCGAGGTCCACGGTTGATGCGTTGGGGAAGGCCACGACTGTTTGGCGGGGTAATTTTGTGAGTAGGATCTCTCTCGCAAGGTCCAACATAGTCTCTGGGCAGTCATCTGTGGCGGGGATCATAACTAGCTACTGCAGTTGCTTGTAGATGCGCAACAGCCATTGGCCTCCTACTGCTGCCCCCATGTTGTCTAGGAATTTCCTAGCTCTGAGGGCGGGCAGCATGCTGAAGGACGATCTTAGCTGGGCCTTCAGTGTTTTGTAGGCGACTGTTGATTTTTGGTCAGCAAGCCATTCTGCAATCTGCTCGAAGACATCATCTGGCAGGAATTCGAGGATGGCGTCGACTTTGCGGGATGAAGAAGAGATCTTCTTAGACCTGAAGACTGTCTCTTCTCTGAAGAACCAGGCCTCTGGGTTGTGGTTATGAAGGGCAGTAGGTGGATGCTTGCTGCTGCAGTGTTGTCAGTGGATGGGCTGGTGCTGGCGGTGGTGGCATCGGTCATCTTTGGGGTCACCAGTATAACAAGGTGGCAAGTAAGAAGCAGATTCAAAAAATCTCTGACAGGTCATGAACTCTTGCGAGTAGAAAAGTAGCATTTGCCATTAGAGGAAAACAGAGGGACGCCTATATATAGTCAGATGTGTTTTCTCACACCTAAATAATGGTTAACAATTCTATATACACGTTAGGAAGAGATTTCAAATACATATGGTTAGAAAGCTTGCAATGCCTTATATACATTAGTAATTACAGTTCTGACAAGGACATAAAGTATCCTCTGAAAAATGCCTAGAAGATCGTTTGAATCAGGAGCTCTGTATCTGTGTTTCCTTAGAGTCTCGGTGCGTCATGTAGATTTTTGTTTTGAAGCGAGGATGGCTTGGGGGTTCCGGCAACAGCTCTGGACCTCACAAGCTTATCAAGTTGAAGTATAATCTGCAAATCGGGCATTACGCAATCGTCAACATAAAAAGCCAGCAACATTTCTAAATCTGATAGTTCGCCAGTCTCAGGAAAGACAACTTGAATGCCGGCACAACTTACAAGAAAAATAATAACTACAGTATATATTTACACCACAAATGACTCCAGATATCATCTTCCTAACAAATTAAATTAATGAGCCGGTGGATACCTCCTAACACAAGTGCACCAGCACCGATCTGAAGGCACTTTAACACAAATTGAAATTCATCCATTCAGTGAATTTTACTTGACCCTCCATTCACTAACTTTTACCCTACCATACAACGCGCATGTGTATTTTCTGCTCTTGGAATGATGGTCGTGTGAGTGAGCGTGGACTCGCTGCAGCGACATATATTGCGCAAGGAACTTTAGTTCTCAAACCAAGGTTATGCTGTGCTTTGATTTCTGAGCTCTGTCTTCAAAATCGTCGAAGTCAGACGAAGAAGAATGAGGCCATCAGCATATTCTGTAACGTAACATTTGTGACGGATTAATGTATGGAATAAAGTCATCTTGTAAATACATTCATCTATAAATTCTTGATCTTTTAGCCAATTTGAAATTGACCTTGATTAAGTATTTCCGTACCAGCTTTTTTTTTACTGATAACTGAAATATAAAAACAGCTTTGTGTTAACATGATTGTTGGATTCTGATACGTTTATTCATTGAAGCCATTACCCAGTCTGAAGAATTTTCCTGACTATAAAGAGAATTTACGCCACGTTGCAGATTAACCAACTTACTGCTCTATCTATCTCTCTATCTGTCTATCTATCTATCTAATCTATCAAAATAGCTCCCATCCCTCCTGTTCTCTACAGCCTGAATGAAAGGTTCGGTTCTTTTTTATGAGCCTTAATCTCTCTTCTTCATTTCAACAGATACAGGAGAACCTGGTGGGTTCCATTCCCCGATCCATTGGCCAAACTTCCATTTCCATTCATTTATTCAGTCATCCAGCGAAATGCATTCTTTCAGGATTGAAGGGACGTCAAAGGGCTCTCTCTCTCTCTCTCTCTCTCTCTCTCTCTCTCTCTCTCTCTCTCTGTGTGTGTGTGTGTGTGTGTGTGTGTGTGTTTTACATTATCCTGGAAATATAAAAGGAAAAGTTACGTTTGTTTTTATTATCTCATTTCTCTAAAGGGACTTGTAAAACTTTCAACTTCAATATTTACCTAAAGCTTTTTTACTATCAAAATGGGATTTAAAAAGGAATATGCTCGATCTGCAAGCTTTTCTGCCTTTCTCTTTTTCCATTGTTTGTTTTAATTTCTTCATATCTTTTCAACTATTTGGTAAGTGAAAATTAGATATACATACACCTATCTACAGTCACACACAAACACGTATAAATATATATATATATATATATATATATATATATATATATATATATATATATATATATATATATATCAAAAACAACCACACAACTTCATCGTGTATGTATATATATATATATATATATATATATATATATATATATATATATATATATATATATATATATATATATGTATATATTAACTTTATCAAATACACATTTGTTCTGTGCATTAGTATAATTACTAAAAGGACCTCATTCAAACTGAATGGTATCTAACTTTTTCTGAATAAATACTCCATTAGATACCATCCAGTTTGAATGAGGTCCTTTTAGTAATATATATATATATATATATATATATATATATATATATATATATATATATATATATATATATATATATATATTCATATTACTCGTAACAGGCTATCAATAAGATATATATATAATTTATTCAGACTATTTAATATATACAGAACAAGCTTTCCAATACATGCATTCTTCACCTTCAGGTACCGATGCACTTACATTCCAGACTCATTTAATTTATACAGATGTGCTTTCCCAACATCTGTTGTTTTCTAATGCTAATCGATGCACATACATAGATAACAGCTACATTTGCTGTATATATCTCAGCCCATCCACCCAACATCTGTTGTTTTCTAATGCTAATTCTCTGCAAATTAAAAATCTGGAACTGTAAACTGTTATCTTATTAAAGCCCATCGGTACCTGACGATATAATATATATATGTATTATATTTGTTCTCTATAGATTAAAAATCTATAATATAAACCATCCCGTATTATTAAAGCCAAATACAAGTGATATATAATATATATATATATATATATATATATATATATATATATATATATATATATATATATATATATATATATTATATATATATATATGTGTTATATATATATATATATATATATATATACTGTATATATATATACATATACTGTATATAGCCTATATATATACATACATATACATATACATGTGATGTGTGTGTGTATATAATCACAATGCCGGTCAAAATCTCGATTCTTCGCACTTTTTGGGTACGCTTGTCACTGTACAGCCTAGAATCCAAATAAAGAAAAATTAGGGAATCCCAACACCCGTGTTGAAGTTCGGTGGGTTGGTGCAAGATTATTCTAAACCACTTGACAACCGCTGCTGATTGAGTGATTACCTTAACCTAGCGTCAGACCATCGTGGTGGGTTTGACTCTTACCTCGGAAATTGGGGATTCTTTCAATCAATCATTTCCTGTGGCACCCACGGGGATGCATAGGGCCTCGATGAACTCACGTCACCACATTCTGTCCTGGCCTAACTCCTCAAGATCTCCCCAACAATCTTCTCCTGCTTCCCGTCTCATTGTCGTTAACCACGTCTCCTTTGGCCTACCTCTGCCTCTTCTACCATGTTCATGATAACCCTCACAAACATTTCCGGTCTTTCATAAAGCCTCATGATTTTTCCCATAGTCCTTCTCGAAATACTATCAAAGGCTTTTCCAAAATCAACAAAACAAAGACTCAACGGAGTTTTCATTTCATTTGTTTGCTGCATTAAATGCCTAACTGTGAAGATCTGATCACTGCAACCCCGCCCCTTTCTAAAACCAGCCTGTTCATCCCTCAGAATACCATCAACCACTGGCTCCAACCTATTCAAAATTACTCTACAGAAAATTTTCAAGGCTACAGGTGACAAAGTGATTCCCCTCCAGTTACCACACTTACTCAGATCTCCTTTCTTTGGTACTTTATTGATCACACCATTCTTCTAACCTAATGGTATTATCCCCGTCACCCATATCTCATTGAATGATATCTTCAAGACAAATACTAATCTATCCTCCTCCACTTTAAATATTTCCGGGAATAAACCATCCTATCCTAGTGCCTTATAATTCTTTAACTGTTTTATTGCCTTAACTACTACTTCTAGCCTGATCTCACCTTCATCAATATTTAAATCTTCCTGAGCAGGCGGTATATTCTCTTCTCGGGGGACTGGTCTATTAAGAACTGTCTCAAAGTGCTCTTTCCATCTATTTCTGATTTCAACATTTTTGGTCAATAAACTACCTTCCATATCCTGACGCTTACCAGTACTGCCAATCAGCTCTTCAATTGCTTTATATGCTATCCTATGACTCTTACCATCATTTTTATTAATTAATTTTTCAGTTTCCACAACCTTTTATATTGATCTTTTATCTCTCTTGCTTAGTCTTCTAACTTCTGAATCCAAACTCAAGTACTTGGTTCTTGCTAATTCAAAATCTTCATCACTAACAAAATGCATCTCATTCCTCAATTTTGCTTCACCTCTCTTTTTGATCATAGCCCATGTTTCTTCAGACATCCACATCTTTTTCCTCAATCTGAATCTCCTTCTGATCGTACAACCAGCAGCCTTATGCAAACCTTTATTCACATCTCTCGACATCTCATCTACGCTTCTCCCTCCCTCCTCCAATGTTTCCAATACCAAAAACCTGTTTCTGCACTATATTCTAAATTCCTCCATTTCCTCTCTTTCCCTTCTAAGCATATCAATATCATGCCTATCAACAACAGGTTTTCCTTTCCTCTGATTTTTTTATCTTTAGTCTTATTTTTGCAGCGCTGAGCTGATGATCACTAGCAATATCTGCTCCCCGATTAACACGAACATCTAGCAAAGAGCTTCTGTGCCTTTTACTAGCAGCAATGTGATCAATCTGATTTCTATATTTTCCACATGGTGACACCCACGTCGTTTCGTGTATATTGTGGTGCTGAAAAAGTGTGCCCCCAATGACAGTCATTTGCTAGACAGAAACTCCCAAACCTTACTCCATTTTTACTCATCCTACCACCGACACCCATCTTACCCATACATGTCTCAAATCCCTCATTCGAGCAGCCCATTATTGCATTGAAGTCTCCAATACAAATCAGAACATCATGTCTAGCAACTCTTCCTATTCCTTCCTGCAGCTTTCCATGAAATACGTCTTTCCTTACATCAGGTGCATCATTAGTGGGTGCATAAGACACAAACATACTGATGTTACCATGATTCTTCTTAATTTAGATTCGAGGCTTTTTACGCGGGTTGCTTATACAAAAACGTATGGGAAAATAAATCAGTTAACAAGGCAGTGTGGCCATCACAGATACACATAGTTAGGGTAAAAGTTACCTTTAGATGCTGCACCCTGTCTGGTATCCGCCATACTTGACTAATTGCAATATACATCACTGACTAACGGGGTCGTAATAGAAGGCAATGCAGTGTGCTAAAGTCACTCGTTCTCGCTCATGATTCGAACCCGGGACCTCTCACGGATGAGTCAAGTATCATGAAAAAATTACCACAAAGAATATGTATATATGTGTGTGTATATATATATGTATATATATATATATATATATATATATATATATATATATATATATATATATATATATATATATATATATATATATATATATATATATATACATATATATACAGTTTATATATATATATATATATATATATATATATATATATATATATATATATATATATATATATATATATATATATATAGTAGGCCTAAAAATTATAACAAATACTTAATAAAAAAAATACAAAAAAAACAATGAATAACGAAAAACTTACCACGGCTCCCACCAGAAGACCCTACCTGAAATAAAGGATATTGGCCAGTTATGAACATGATTACTTATACAGTATATGTAAGTAAAAAGTAGAAATATAAAACACTGGAAACTGGACTTGGCTAAATGAAGAACTTAGGGATTAGGATGTTCATCTGTGAATGCGGTTAAAGAGCAAAGCGAGATATGGATGAATACAGAATATAACAAAGAATTAATCAAAAGAATTTTTCTATCCCTATCTCTCTCTCTCTCTCTCTCTCTCTCTCTCTCTCTCTCTCTCTCTCTCTCTCTCTCTCTCTCTCTCACACACACACACACACACACACGGTTATATATATATATATATATATATATATATATATATATATTATATATATATATGATTCGCATTCAGTGACCTTGCAGGTTGGGGTATGTGTTCGTAAATTCAGCGGTCTTGCAGGTGGCGTGATCATTACGTTGGCAAAAACCTTTCAGCTTTCGTTCGTTCACGTGGGATTGGGAGTGAAGTCAGCAATTGAGAGGCCGATGGCTCGGAAATGTTCACGGGCCAATTGGATGCAGATAACATGTCCGCGGTGGATTTCTACATTGCCGGAAGTTGTGGGCACAACATGGGAGCGTGCGTCAGTTCGTGTGTGTCCCAATATGCTTCACGCAAAGAATATTGTAATAGATTGTTCATTCCCTTTTTAGAAACAAGACAGAGTTTTAGTATTTTATATGTGTATGTATGTATGCATGTATGTATGTATGTATGTATGTATGTATATGTATGTATATATATATATATATATATATATATATATATATATATATATATATATATATATATATATATATATATATAAATATATATATGTGTGTGTATATATATATATATATTAATATTTACATATGTATACATTATGTATATATATATATATTTAATATTTACATATGTATACATTATCAGTATATATATATATATATATATATATATATATATATATATATATATATATATATATATATATGTGTGTGTGTGTGTGTGTGTGTGTGTTTCAAAGGAGGGGGCGCAGGTGTGTGTACATGTATGCCTACACAGATAACAGAAACTTTTAACAAGAAGATAAATTACTCTATAGAATTCAGTTAAACCAATATGGAGAGGAGCATTGTAATCAGTTAATGTTAAAGGTAGACCTTTATAAACTGATTCACATGACGTTTACACTATCTCGGTTCTTATTATGTAACAGTTTCTTAATTGAACATCTGTCTATCATACAGTGATATTGGACCTTGCCGCCGGCATTTTAGAAGTTAAAGGGAATAGATTCCTGTTTAATTACGGTCTGTGTAGTCGTATGCTAATAATTTCTGTCTTTAAATTAGTTTATACACACCCAAACATATATATTATATATATATATATATATATATATATATATATATATATATATATATATATATATATATATATATATATATATATATATATATATATATATATATATATATATATATATATATATATATATATATATATATATATATATATGTGTGTGTGTGTGTGTGTGTTTGTGTGTGTATAAAAACTAATTTAAAGACAAATTATTAGCATACGTCTACACAGACTTTAATTAAACAGCAGCCTATTCCTTCAAACTATATATATATATATATATATATATATATATATATATATATATATATATATATATATATATATATTACTAAAAGGACCTCATTCAAACTGGATGGTATCTAAAGGAGTTTTTATTCAAAAAGTTACAAGCTTTCTTGGACAAACAGTCCACATTATCAAGTATCCATACAATGAGCAAACGCATAGTCCGGCTGTATTTATATCTGTGTGCTGGGTACTTTTAATCCTATAATCGCCTAGCTCTTCCTGTGTGACCTCCACCCTCTCTTGACCTTGGTCTTTCTCTGATCCCTGGTTCCAGATGTCCGTTTCCGTGCGTTCTCTTGCGTTTTTCTTCGTTTCCTTGCTACTGTGGGTATACGATTTTTCTAGATATGCTGTCTTCAAAGCCGTTTCCGGTGTTCCTGCCATCGTGTTGTTGGCGCAAGTTATGAAGGCGTTCTCTACAACCAGTCTAGATGTTTTGTTGGTGTTCCTGTACAGAAAACTCATATTTTCCCAGTCTATTCTGTGATCATTTTCCCAACAGTGTTTGGCAACTGCCGACGTCTGATTATAATGCCTTATGTTCTGCAGATGTTGTTTGCTTCGCTCTTTACGATTTGCCAGTTTCGCCATAGTACCCTTCTTCACAGTCTAGACACGCTGCCATATAAGCCCCCTCTAATCTCTTCCCCCTCTACCGACTTTTTGTTTCTAACTATTTTATTCCTAATGGTGTTTTTTTGTAGCTGCCTATCAATTTGAAATTATTTAGCTTCCTGTTGATGGGTGCAATAGAGTTGTTGTCCGGAACTGTAATTATTTTCTTTCCTACCAAATGTTCCTTTTCAATCCTTTCCCTCTCCCCAAAATAGTTTTCCTTGCTTTGATATGTGCCCTACTACCAATACTTAGGGTAGCCTAATCTCCTAAAACTCTCCCTCAGGTAATCAACTCTTCGTCTAAAAATTCAGGACTGCAAATCCTATAAGCCTGATGGCCAACCCTGTCATTAATCCTATTTTTATTTCTTTCCTATGACTGGAGAACCTATGTATGTATGAATTGGTGTGTGTCTTCTTCCTATATACCTTGAATTTTAAATTCTCCCTACCCTCTTGACCAGGACATCCAAGAAAGGAATTTCTCCTTCCTTCTCTTCTTCTAATGTGAACTTGATGTGTTCATTTAGTTTATTTATGTTTTTCTAGAAACTTGTGTAGATCTTCCCTTTCTCCTTGTAAATGACCAAGATGTCATCCACGTATCTTACCCATTTTACGATATTTAAGTTCCCTTTATTTACTTTGCCCACCTCTTCCTTTTCAAACCATTCCATAAAGATATTGGCTAGAATTGGTGAAAGACTTGAACCCATGGCCACGTAATTTTTTTCAAGTGGGGAAAACCATTATATAAAAAAATGGCGTGGCCATGGGTTCAAGTCTTTCACCAATTCTAGCCAATATCTTTATGGAATGGTTTGAAAAGGAAGAGGTGGCAAAGTAAATAAAGGAACTTAAATATCGTAAAATGGGTAAGATACGTGGATGACATCTTGGTCATTTACAAGGAGAAAGGAAAGATCTACACAAGTTTCTAGAAAACATAAATAAACTAAATGAACACATCAAGTTCACATTAGAAGAAGAGAAGGAAGGAGAAATTCCTTTCTTGGATGTCCTGGTCAAGAGGGTAGGGGAGAATTTAAAATTCAAGGTATATAGGAAGAAGACACACACCAATTCATACATACATAGGTTCTCCAGTCATAGGAAAGAAATAAAAATAGGATTAATGACAGGGTTGGCCATCAGGGCTTATAGGATTTGCAGTCCCGAATTTTTAGACGAAGAGTTGGATTACCTGAGGGAGAGTTTTAGGAGATTAGGCTACCCTAAGTATTGGTGGGAGGGGCACATATCAAAGCAAGGAAAAACTATTTTGGGAGAGGGAAAGGATTGAAAAGGAACATTTGGTAGGAAAGAAAATAATTACAGTTCCGGACAACAACTCTATTGCACCCATCAACAGGAAGCTAAATAATTTCAAATTGATAGGCAGCTACAAAAACACCATTAGGAATAAAATAGTTAGAAACAAAAAGTCGGTAGAGGGGGAAGAGATTAGAGGGGGCTTTATATGGCAGCGTGTCTAGACTGTGAAGAAGGGTACTATGGCGAAACTGGCAAATCGTGTAAAGAGCGAAGCAAACAACATCTGCAGAACATAAGGCATTATAATCAGACGTCGGCAGTTGCCAAACACTGTTGGGAAAATGATCACAGAATAGACTGGGAAAATATGAGTTTTCTGTACAGGAACACCAACAAAACATCTAGACTGGTTGTAGAGAACGCCTTCATAACTTGCGCCAACAACACGATGGCAGGGAACACCGGAAACGGCTTTGAAGACAGCATATCTAGAAAATCGTATACCCACAGTAGCAAGGAAACGAAGAAAAAAACGCAAGAGAACGCACGGAAAACGGACATCTGGAACCAGGGATCAGAGAAAGACCAAGGTCAAGAGAGGGTGGAGGTCACACAGGAAGAGCTAGGCGATTATAGGATTAAAAGTACCCAGCACACAGATATAAATACAGCCGGACTATGCGTTTGCTCATTGTACGGATACTTGATAATGTGGACTGTTTGTCCAAGAAAGCTTGTAACTTTTTGAATAAAAACTCCATTAGATACCATCCAGTTTGAATGAGGTCCTTTTAGTAATTCTACTAATGCACAGAACAATTGTGTATGTGATAAAGTTAATATATATATATATATATATATATATATATATATATATATATATATATATATATATATATATATATATATATATATATATATATATAGTTTTAGTGTATATAAATTAAGTGATGATGATATAAAACTTTCTTAAATAGATATGATTCCGTCAAATATATTTTACCCAGCCATGTTATACAGTTAGAAGGCATGCATTGTTATATTGACCATTTCTATACGGGACTAGGCATAAGGTTTACTCTCATTTGTTAATTCTTCCACGTGTAGTTTTCTATTGCCAAATCGTTTGATTTTTTTTTATTTGATACATTTCTACGCGCTTTACACATCACTAAATACCTTGGAACCTAAGATTATTGCTAAGGTACTTGTCTTAGACAACTCTCTCTCTCTCTCTCTCTCTCTCTCTCTCTCTCTCTCTCTCTCTCTCTCTCTCTCTCTCTCTCTCTCTCTCTTGCTAAGCATAAAAGTAATCGCACAGGAACCGAAAACGCATTTGTATGCAGATTAATGTTATGGCGATGATCACTCAAGGAAAATTACATAAACTAAGAAAATAAATGGTAAATTATCCACCAAATAACTTTCTTTTGAAAGTAGTGAGGAGTAATTATAACATTTTAACTTTTTTTACTGAGGATTAATAATAATAATAATAATTTTAGTTACAGTATGACTCCTATCGGAAACTCCATGGATACAGCGCGCCGCGTTTAACTTCAGCCCAAATGTTTACGAACAGAAACTTTACAGAATCCTCTTATCCATATTACGTAGACATCGGCCAACTTTTAGCAGACAATAGCATTGAAAACAAGAGAGAAATAAGAAGATATGGAGACTTAGTATGAAACCAGTTCAGTTGAACTTGCCATTGTTCTCAATAGAACCTTTATAAGAGAAAATCTACTCCCTTCAAATAATAATAATTAAAAATATAAATTGCACATATTTGCATGTGAGATTCTTAGCAAATTTTCTCCGTTTGATTAGATACCGTCTTGTCTTAGGACTTTGCGCTACTCTGCAATATATATATATATATATATATATATATATATATATATATATATATATATATATATATATATATATATATATAATATAAAGAACAGGTAAACATGCTTTTATAAAAGTTTTCCAATTTGAATGAAATCCTGTGAATATGTAAAAGTGACTGAAATATTAAAAATATTTTTCGTTAAATGGATCACCTGGCAACATCAGAGCGCAGAATCTTTTATCTTTCATTCGCTCATCAGTCAACAAAATTTGCTGTTTTATTTCTTTTTTTTTTTGTAAGCGCTGATAATATATCTTTTACCATCCATAAATGATGATTTATTCGAACAATTGGCTTGATTTACTGACCTATCTTTCACCTCAAGAAGGGAGCAGTTCACAGCTCTAGGGGTTTCCTATATATGCCTCCATGATATTTATACACCATCTTTCCAGATATTTTAGAATTTGAACTTCCGAGGAAATACAATTTCTTTCTTCAGAAACAGGCTATTTTGCAATTGTAATCGTCTACAATTTAAAATGGGATTCATTGTACCAAATACAATAATGTAGAATCTACTTTTCTTTCCAACCTTTGATCTAAAAAGCCACGTATGTATGTGTATATATAAATATACATATATACACATATAAACATACATATACATATATGTGTGTACATGTGGGTCTTTGTGTGTATGTATACGTGTGTGCGTATTGTGCATGTGTGTGCGTGTTGTATGCATTTTTGGGACAGAGTAGAAGACGGGAGTCCTCTACGGGAAGTGAACTTTCCGACCGTCAGCAAGTCATTTGCAATGAAATTATCTCGAAAAACATTAAACAGGTGTCACGTTAACCATTCATAATGAAACTAAATTAGAAATAGAAAAGGAAAAAAATTACGTCGTAATTAACGAAAAATCCCCTTTAGCTGTCATCTTATGGTATATTCATACAAACATGCTAACTGCTGTGTATTAGACGTTTGCTGTGTATGATGTTACGTGGGTATCCGCATCAGCAGTAGTTATATTATATTATATTATATTATATTATATTATATTATATTATATTATATATATATATATATATATATATATATATATATATAGAGAGAGAGAGAGAGAGAGAGAGAGAGAGAGAGAGAGAGAGAGAGAGAGAGAGAGAGAGAGAGAGAGATACGAAAGTGTATGAACTGAAAAAAAAAAAACTGGCAAAGCAATAATCTAAGCATTTTCAACATTTTAATAATAGTATAGGAGCCGCATATGTGGTGACTGTTGCACGAAGGTGCATGCAGCAGTTCTCTTTACAAAATGTTTCTTTGATGTCTAGGAATGATTTTTAAGTTGGGTACGCGATTTTGATATGGGGAGATTTCTTACAAGATGGCCGCCAATCATTTTTTTAATATGGTATAGTTTACGCAAAAAAGAGCTATTTTTTTCTCTGTTTAGTAGTAAAAATTCGTAACTCGGAAATGAGTGCTTCTAGAATAAATTCTAGAAACAAGTTACAAGAGTTCAAAATTGTTTAAAATGCTTCTATAAGCTTGATTAAAACAATCTTGCAAGAGAAAAATTCTTTACTGCAGAATATCTTAGTTTAAACACAAAAAAACGAGAATTATCCGAATTTAAAGTAAAGGATTTTGATAAGAACAAAGAAAGTAATTAACAAAGAAATAAGAGATTTGCTAATGTTATCATATACAAATTGATATACCATACTAAGTAAGAAACTTGAAAAACCTGAAAAAGATAAACAGCTTATGAAAAATATATGAAAAGCATGTATTGCAAGATTACATTGCATGTAATGCTCTGTAATGACGTTTGCTGTATAAGTGAAATATATAAAATGTGCACTAAGGTTCACAAGAAAGCTATATATATATATATATATATATATATATATATATATATATATATATATATATATATATATATATATATATATATATATATATATATATATATAATATATATATATATATATATATATATATATATATATATATATAACTATATATATATATATATATATATATATATATATATATATATATATACATATATACAGTATATACATACTGTATGTATATATGTATGTATACAAATATATAAAGGGTGCGGCATAAGTAACGCCCTTTGTTTAAGTAGAACAAAATTAAAGCCTTTTTTATTATCCTTTATTTTTTCGAAAATGAATGTGTTGCCACAGGTTAATAGATTAATATAATATATTAACAAAATTAATATAATGCTTATTCGGTTTAATAATGTTCAATACAAATGATATTTCGGCTTTGCACCCTTGGGATGTTAAATTCAGCTGATAACGATCTTGCGGTTTCAGCAATATTTTTATTGTTTTGATAGTACAATTGAATTGCTTTTACTCTCTGTTCCTTTGTTAATCTCATGGTTGTATAAAATATCTGAAAAATGAAGATTTAGCAAATTAATTAAAGAAAATAATAAAGAAAATATACATTATGATATAAAATTAACAAGGGCGTTACTTATGCTGCATTATTAAACCGGATAAGCATTATATTACTTTTGTTAATATATTATATTAATCTATTAACCAGTGGCAATACATTCATGTTCGAAAAAATAAAGGATAATCAAAAAGGCTTTAATTTTGTTCCACTTAAACAAAGGGCGTTACTTATGCCGCACCCTGTATATACATATATATTAAATATATATATATATATATATATATATATATATATATATATATATATATATATATATATATATATATATATATATATATATATATACATATATATATATATACTATATATATGTATATATATATATATATAATAATAATAATAATATATATTTATATATATAATATATATATATATATATATATATATATATATATATATATATATATATATATATATATATATATATATATATATATATATATATATATATATATATACATATATAGCTTTCTTGTGAACCTTAGTGCACATTTTATATATTTTACTTGTACAGCAAACGTCATTACAGAGCATTACATGCAATGTAATGTTGCAATACATACTTTTCATATAATTTTCATAAGCTGTTTATCTTTTTCAGGTTTTTAAGTTTCTTACGTAGTATGGCATGTCAATTTATTTATGTGTATATTATATGTTATGTATATATGTATGTATATATGCTATATATATATATATATATATATATATATATATATATATATATATATATATATATATATATATATATATATATATATATATATATATATATATATATATATAATATATATATATCTTAAATACACAAATATGACAAATAGAAAATATTTCACCTTACCACACTTTTTTTTTATAAATCACAATCATTCCTACATTTACCTGATTTTTCACAAAAACAAAATCTGATACATGCTATTGAATTTATTTTACATTTGCATGTATTTATTCTTGAACAAGTCTTGCAATTACAAGGGAAAGGAAAATCATCAGGTAGCTGGTGTAGAATGCGTTGAGGAGTCCAGCCTGCCTCTCTTTTTACATATCCAAAATTATTTGGGTTTTGAAAGCATTTTTGTCATCTAATATACTGTACCATCTATTGGCTTGAAGATAAGCTCTTGATGTGCAGCTTGAGAGAAGAGGAAGTTGGTGGGAGCTTTGTAAAATCCAAATTTTTCATGCGGTGGTATTTAAAAGTGCGGAGGTCATCTATTTTCTTGAATTCTTTTGCCAAGACTTTTGTTAAGTACTCTTTAGCTTTTTGTATTATCATATCTGACAATTCCGCTCTTCCAAAGTCTTTGATAACGTAAGCATAGTCTTTTGCCCTTCGGTCCGACTTACTTGTACTGTAGTACCACAACCACTAAGTGAATGAATAGCAGGTAAGGTTTCAATAATTCGCTTTTCTACTATTTTACATATGTCATACACTGGAATGTATCTTATTGTTTGTCCTTTTCCAGAAAGGGTCCAAAGTTTTTTTAAGCCATATCCTTTGAAAACTCAGTGATAATAGTGAACTGCACACACAAGGCATGTGTCCGATGATGCTATTAGCAGATTTTCTACACGGGTAGCTGTTACTGCATGATTAACATGAATGAACACTCTATCTTCTGCTTCCTCAAGGGCAGAACTTAACTGATGCCATTCTGTAATCTGATTGTTTTTTCCCCAACCACATCACTCAAATACATAGTTATAGTATGCAATCTGTCTTTATGGTGTATGGTGCAGGCTTTGAAGAATTTCCGAAGCTGATTTTTATTGCGGATTGATGCCCAGAAAGCATCCACGTCTTTAGGCAAAGCTTTTATACTGCTTGAAATAGTCATATCAATAGGATCTGTTTTCATACGCCTGAGCCTTTCTTCACCTTTAATATTGTTCTCAAAATACATTTCAAATACTACGTCTGCATTCCTTGACAATGACAGAATTCTATTTAAGATAATTGCTCCACATCCACCAAAGGTTTTCACAGATTTTGTATCAGCTGCAGCAATCGTACAGGCATGGAGCACAAAATCAAAGACTAAGCAAGTGGTGGATGGAGGACTCTGGACGGATTGATCTTGCATATCTGTCAAATATTTTTCTAGGTCATGGACCAGTTCAGATTTGTTGGTTTTCAGTATACTGTGCCATCTTTTGTTAAAAACAAAGATGTACTTATTAGCTCATATGATAAGTGTATCAATAGAATAATTACGATCGCTAGCTATTTCAAAATTACCCTTTGAGCATTAGATGTTTCTTTTGCCACATCACTACTTTTACATTAGTTTTAGATTTAAAACCATTTTTTCTAGTCAACGGATGAAGTTATTTTGACTTCTGCATAAAAACTTGGTCATTGATTTCACTGTATTGTTTTCGCCCCTCAGTGATGTATTCCAGTTTAAAATTTGTTTCTTCCATTGGTAAGTGCTTTCCTCTTGCAAAGTTGATAACTAGGTCATGCTCTACTGAAGAGAAATGGTTATGTTCCTGTTTATAATGAAACTCATAACTTTCATGATGCACTGGTTATCTTTTCTGGTCACAGTGCCCGCATGACGTAGGTCATACTCCGCACTGTCAATACAGTAATTCCACAAATTCTTCTGTGAAGCATGTTCAGTGAATGTGTATCATGCTGGATTACATCACGAAGGGCCACAGCTTCCTTCCTCCTGGCCATTCCAATTATGCCTCCTTGTCCTTTTGCTGGCTTGTTATAGCACATCTCTAAACCTTGATCTATGCCTGCACTGCTAAAATTCCTCTTTCCATGTTGAACAGCAAAACCCCCCTCTAACAAAAGAATGAAAGACACTGGGATGTTTTTATTCAAGTTTCAAGCAGTCTTCATAAAGTAAGAGAATAATGGCAGTGCTCTCTGAAAAGCAGATATATGAAGCTTCCAGTTTCCTTTTCTGTCGGCACTTACGATATCTCTCGGTATTGGGACGAGTTCATATAAAAAAGTGTTCCAATAAAAAAAAGACTTTTGACTTCTCTGCCCCTTTCCTCAGAAACACCATAAAGTCTGTATGAAAATCTTGCAAAAGGTGATGTGCATCACCATTTTCTTTTTTGCACTGTAATGTGTAAAGAGAGACTGATTTTTTCATATTCTGTGTTGGCAAAAAACTCAAAAAGTTGTATTCGCTGCATAGCTTCTGCAATTATAGCCATACCTCAAACTCCTCTTGAATAGTGACTGCCATGTAGTACATTCTCGACTATTTTTAGGGCCAAATACTTCAGTTTCTATCAATGCCATTGTCCTCCAGGTATTGTCCTAAGCAGTTTATGATTATTTTTGTGGTGTGAAAGGAGTCTAAAACAAGAAATTATTTTCAAATTGAGAGGGAAACAACAACTGAAGCTCCTTAGCAATGTGATATACGCCTTCATCACCATAGTTGTGTAAATCGAGGACTGGCTGGTTGTAGGATATGGAAGAATTGGTACACTTGCTGAAATAGTTTTAGGAGGATATTTCTCTACCAAAAGCAAATTGAAAGCACTCCAAGAAGGTACTGTCACGGCTTCTGAAAAACTGCCACTTTGCAAGTTATAAGATGATAAAAATCGTGGCATTAACCAAATGAAATCTATATTGGCTGCCTCCATAAACACTATTGATGTATCTGTGTCATTACGTTACAAAAATCAGAACTAATAACTCCTCTACCTTTAGGTCTGACAAATGGCACAAGTTTTTGACATTTCAAGACATCGTTTAGTTTTTTTCCGGCGCCTGCCAGAACAACAGACATTCGAATCGATGTGTATGCTTTTTCTCTGTGGCTCATCCTGAAACAGAACTAGAACTGTATCATGTGACCCACCAATGCCAGACTCTGTATCCTCTTCATGATCAGTTGTCTATGGAGGCACAAACTGGCTTATTACGATCAAAGTGTGGGAACACTGGAACTCTGTTTTTATTTCTGTGAGTGTAACTGGTCTTGCTGTAAACGAATGATTCATTCTTTGAAGACTAGCATAGCTAATGCAAACTCCAACGTTATTCATTGAGGTGATCAAAGTTTTGTATTTACGTTTCATGCATTGCTTGAGCACTACAAATATGGAATGGCATTTTCTCCGCGCCGTTATGCAAAATATGATACAATATCTGGAAAAGTGTCCCCCTTCTTTTTCATATATTCAGTGTCTTATTCGTGAAGATGACATTGTTGACTTAAAAAAATTGTCCCAAATTTTAGGTCGGTTATTGTCCAAGTGTGAGAGACAGTATTCAAAATCATGCTCATCACAAAATTTATCCTCTAGATGGAAATCATAATTTTCAAGCTCATTTACGACAAGCAAAATAATTTAAAAATGACATAATATCAAGCATATTTTTTTTTTTTTACAAATTTTTAACTAGTTCATTTTTTTAAGAGAAGCACTTGTTTTTGAGATTCAAATTTCCCTCCCCCCCCAAGACAAAACATTTTTAAGGGGGCATACACTTTCCATACATTAAAAAGTCAAATAGTAAATGGGTTTAGAAATTACAGAACATGGTTTAAAAATGTATTTAGAACAATTTTGAACTCGTGTAATTTTTTTCTAGAAAAATAAGAACAATTATTTTTGGCATAATTTTTACTAACATTACAACAAATAATATACGTAAATGAATTTAGAAATGCAAAAACATGGTGTAAAAATATATTTTGAACATCTTTGAACTCCTGTAATTTTTTTTCTGGAAGCCCTCATTTACGAGATAGAGATAATTTTTCGGACACAACCGATTTCAATCCAGCGACCATCTTGGAAGAAATCTCCCCAAATCAGAATCGCGTACCCAAGCAAAAAATCAAACCTAGACATCAAAGAAGCATTTTGTGAAGAGAACGCCGTATGTACCTCCGTGTAACAATCACCACTAATGCACTATAAGATTTCTGTCGAGAAATAATTACCTTAAATTGAAATTAGGGCTAATGTTTACAGTCACTCTCGTCCTTCAGTTGGTAAGAGAAGCGTGTAAGATTTTATCAAAACATTAAAATATTAGAAAATTTAACAGACAAGTTTAATAATTACTCAGTCTATCCTCACCCAAAATTCTTCTGATAAACCCACTTTTCAAGAAGACGTATATTGTACTTGGAAACTATTTCCAAACTGAGAGATCGACATATCCCTATCTTCAATTTCCGTCGAACAATATTGGTCGGTCGAATATTTTCTTGCCAAGTCTTCAACCTGTTCCGGTTACTTAACCTTTCCGATTTGTAGCCACTTCCATCCGACTTGTCCCGCCCCATCATCTGCCTTGCCAGAAACAGCCTCGACGCATTTCGGTCTGCCTTTTCGACCATGTGGCTCTTCTTCCGCCTCCGCAACCTTTCAGCTTTAACCTTTACAGCTTTTTCTTATTCTCAATTTACTCGCCAAGCTATCTCATTTCGCCGACGTCCATTTCTTTTTTCCTTCGTATGGCGTAAGGGATAACATATTTTATGTGGGCAAGGACACAGGCGCACGTGCTCGCACGCGCACTAAAGTGTGTATGTATGTATGTATGTATGTATGTATGTATGTATGTATGTATGTATGCATGCATGCATGCATGCATTTTGTGTGTGTCCTCTCTCTCTCTCTCTCTCTCTCTCTCTCTCTCTCTCTCTCTCTCTCTCTCTCTCTCTCTCTCTATATATATATATATATATATATATATATATATATATATATATATATATATATATATATATATATATATATATATATATACATACATATATATATATATGTATATATAATACATATATATACATGTATATATATGTATATATATATATATATATATATATATATATATATATATATATATATATATATATATATATATATATATATATATATATATATATATATATATATATATATATATATATATATATATATATATATTGTGTGTGTGTGAATTCTTGTCATATACACAGAGACATTCTTATATTTAGAAGTATTAGGCCAAAATTTCGTTTGATGTAAAATTTACATACAGTAATTCAACGAAATATCTTATTTACTATTAGTGCATTTGTATATATATAGATCTAGCGGTGCGGGACACCGTGTTTGTTTTTAATGGTTGTTCTTACTGACAAATTGATGGTATGGCTATGGGCTCTCCACCTGGTCCCATCTCCGCAGGTATCTTCATGTGCTTCCTAGAAGAGCACATGCTTGATACCTGTCCCTTGGTTACCATCTACAATTTATAAAAGGTATGTAGACGTCACGTTTGCGCTTTTTACAAGTCGGGTTCGACGCTCAGAGGTTTTTGGTTTTCGTTAATTCATTTCACCCTAATGTTAAATTCACCACTGAACACGAGCCCAACGATTAGTAATATTTTTTAAGCATTTTAATAATACGATCTTCTCAAAGGTTCTTCAATTTTTAGGAAAAAGACCTTCACTGGTCTTGGTATATATTTTTATAGTTTCTGCTCCTTCAGTTTTAAGATTAATGCCATATTAATTATGCTTCACCGAAACCTGGCCTCATCTTCTAGTTGGCAAGCTTTTCCCAATAAAATCACGATTTTGCAAAAATATTTTAACAGCAACTGCTTTCCATCCCACCTATTACCTAAGCATTTCTCAAAATTTTTAAATAACATTTTTGTTCTTTGTTATCCTACTCCGAACGTTCCTGTATTATGTTTCTAATCCAGTCTTCCATTTATTCATAATACAAGTTTTTACAAGGAACTTCAAGCTCTAACATCTAGTTATCTCCCTGCCATGAAAATTAAAATCATACCCACAAACCCACTTACTGTCGGTAGCCTTTTTTAGCTTCAAAGACCGTTTGGACCCGTTAATGAGCTCGTGTGTTATCTCTGGGTTTAATTGTCCTTAATGTAATCAAGGAACCTATATTGGATTGACACATAGGTTACTTAAGGTCCGAATCGACAGCCAAAGAGCTGTCAGCTATAGAACTGGCACTAAACTTTCACACCCCCCCGAATATTCTAACATCAGGGATCATACAAATAAATGTAAATATTCAGTTCAGTACAAAAGACTTTATGGTGTTGGGCAGAGCCTCCAGTCATCAGCTTTTCTCTGCCTCCAGTTATCAGCTTTTAACAATTAATGAATCATTGTTTATTAACAAACTGGTCCCCTCACTAAACAACCGTTCCACGTCTACACCACTTTATCCCTCGTGAACTGTTTGCCATTTTTTCCAGTTCTTGGCTAGTCCTTCTGCTTCCACGCTCAACGGTTGGTCCTTACTCATACTTTCAGCTACTTTATCATATGTAATTTTGTAAATTTTAATATTTGCCCCCTAATCCTATTGGCTTCGAAACCTTCCAACAGAATAAATATGACTTCCTTGACCTGTTGGCGTGCTTCCCCTGTCTTCATTATATTGTTAGGTTTTGAAAAACCTCAGCCTGTTAAATATATACTGTTTATATAATATATATATATATATATATATATATATATATATATATATATATATATATATATATATATATATATATATATATATATATATATATAACCATTGTAATGTGAATAGAAAAGACACAAATTCAGATAGATAGGGAAACAGAAGCTTCAAAATTTCATTTATTGTTTAGTTTGCTTCATTTTTCAATTGTGTACACCGGATGTATAATTATTCTCCACAATGTTGTTTGGAAATTGATATGACAAACATGTGTGCATGTTAAAACTAATAATTGGACATAACATTCCACTCAGGTTTATTTCCTTCATTAATTTCATATACACAGCAGATACCGTGATGATGATGTTGGTTCCGTAGTTTAATATTCGCAGTGGAATACGAATGCGAAAACATGTTGTCATACACATGATACGGATATGTAGCTCTGCACACTCAAAAACATAAATGTATAAATTATGTTTATATGTATATACATACATACATACATATGTATATATATAAACTTATGTGTATAGTTATATACCTGCATATATATATATATATATATATATATATATATATATATATATATATATATATATATATATATAGAGAGAGAGAGAGAGAGAGAGAGAGAGAGAGAGAGAGAGAGAGAGAGAGAGAGATAGATTGGTTTACTACCCCGTACAACAATAGGTCTAAACTAATAAAATCACTGACGCCGTAAAGTATTAAAGTATCGCCAAAGCATTCAATATAACATATTGCAGAAATGTACTAATAATAATAATAAGAAGAAGTCTCGTAATATATATCAAGTCTTCATTTATACTTTCGTGAGAAATTCATTCTGCGTTCTACTTTAATTATAGAATAGCTTTTCTTTAAACAATTCCTGATTTGTTGATAAACATTGGTTGCCATGGTAACGTCTGTGAGACAACCAATAAGAATTAGAGTTAGGTTCATTTTCATGCACAATCAAATTGCAGTATAAATTTCGCGCCTAAACTAACGATATATCTCGACTTCCTTTCACTTTATGCGTTGCTGTCTGGAAGAAAGTGAAACTACTGAATTTTGAGCTTTTTAACTTTCTTACCTTTGGACTCTCGAACTTTATTAACTAAAATTTGCAATATAATCGAGAAAAATTAAGGCGCCTGTAGAGCCCCCATCAAAGCATTTTATAAAAAGAAAATTTTTATAGATTAATGACAAGGAATGCGAGAATTCTGTTATGAATTCTATATTCTTAGTATGTACAACTGCTACGATATTGTTCTTAAGTGTCTCATTAAAACTCAAATACACACAGTGTAATATATTTAACTGCAAAATGACTGAAAAACCATATGGCATCCAGGATTTCAATATTCTTAACTATGTTGAAAATGGCTGTCAAATAAGAATCTACAGTCTAAAAGTTCGAAAAAATCAAAAAATCTTTTTAGCGATTTTGTATATTTTTAGGGCTTAGAGAATTAATGAACGAAGAGAGAATGTAATCACTGTAGTAATTCTGATTCCCTACAATGATTTTGCAACATACCCCAATTTTTCCTTCCTGAGTTCAAGTCTCTAAACATCTTAAATAAAAATAAAAAGATGGTTCATCAGGAACAAAAAACATGAAAAATCTTATTGCAGGATTATTCACTGGTGCTAAATCTAGTTTGCAATAAATAGAGGGCCCTCCCCCGTACCCTAAGCGATGGAAAAAGGCCCTTTGGAAACGTTTTCTAAATTTACATTTTCTTTTGATATAAGTAAAGATATTTCTTTTCAGGGATCTTCATCTTAATTACTAGAATAGAAATATATATTCACAATAAGAATTTACTCTGAGTTAAAATTGTTCTGATAGCGTAGGACTAATAAATAACCCTACCAGACTCAATCCAATGGCAAAAATATTTCTGAAACAGAGAAATTGCAATACATAACAAAATTCTTGTATTTCCTCAAATTACTTTATTTAACTTTTTATGATGAATTTCCTGTGACTGTGTTCTTTAGTATAGATTAAAAATTGAGACTAAAGCAAAATAAATGGCGCAAAAAGGGGAAGCCCTTATGACTACCTGACACTTCCGTTTCGTTAATTATGATAGCAATTACTGACAATAATTTGTTCCAGTCCAACAGCACGGCATAAATAAAAAAAATCGTAAAAAAGAAAATTATCAAAACAGGCTCGAAATTCCCGAATTCCAAATAGCAACGCTTAAGAGGAAATGTTGATAGAGTATTAGTTGGGCGGACCAAACCTCGTTTGCAATATATGGAGTGTCCTCCCTCATTCTCTATGAGATGGAAAGAACTCTGTTGCATATAACTGTGCCTCCTCATTGCTGGAGTGACAGGAAATGACTAAAGCCATAGATACGGGGCAGCAGGCTTGTTGTGGTTTCACGCATATGTAGTTCTATGCATGGTTCCTCTTCTTATATGAATTCCTCGTCTCTTATGCCTTTTGTGGAGTGTACTGACCTGTTATCTCACTGGTTAGCAGTTCAAATCCATGAAGAGGAGGCTTGCCTTATTATCTATTTCCAGGCAAGATTATCTGTATATAATGTGTACATCATTTCATATCCTTTGGCAAGAACTAAATATGTCTGCTCACTGCTAAGTAAACATATTCAGTGGAGTTGTAAAACGACTGATATAATGCAATGAGCTTGCTACGTTTCTAGGTATTTAAACTTGAGTATTAGAACCTCTCGTGTATGTTGTCGAATCCTGCCATGGAAGGTAAAAGTGTCTTCATTTATTCCCTGCTCTGATAAATGGTAAGTATACCCACACAAAGTTCAAGAAAGTCTGGAAGTTGAGAGAGAGAGAGAGAGAGAGAGAGAGAGAGAGAGAGAGAGAGAGAGAGAGAAAGAGAGCATTCCAGTAGGCATGAGTAATCAAATTCTTAATCCGCATTCTTCGTTTTTTTTTCAGCCACAACGACCTTCCATGGAACATCAGGAAGTTCATGCACAACAAACTTCACAGCTTTAACTTCACTGCCGAACTGAAAAACCTCAGACCTTGGTCAAGGTCCTCATGGTCCCACACTGATCTCCCAAGGCTAAAGGAAGGGATGGTTGGAGCACAGGTATGACCTTGCATGTTAGTGTCGGAGAACTAAATTATTAATCGAAAAGTATATAATCATGTTCAAAAATATGCAGGATAATAAGACCCTCTCAAAAGTTAGTGTCGAAGATGATTTGTAAAGACTGCAACAAACTTGAGTTTTTCAGAAACTCCAAACTCCTCTCTCTCTCTCTCTCTCTCTCTCTCTCTCTCTCTCTCTCTCTCTGGGAGAAGAATAATAAGTTCCAAAAAGCTTAAGCTTTGTTGGAATTTTTACTAGCACATCATCAACAATGGTTTTAAAAGTATCTTTTATTCGTAAATTAGTGATAATATTCCCATGCCAAAGAATACGGACAGTTTGAGCATATATCAGTTAATGAGATCAAATGCGACATTTTTTATTCATATTGCTAATTTTACAAATTTTTAGTATGGTAATAGTTGTATTCGCGATGGGCATTTTCAATAGCGAAAATAGTTCTTACTAAGATCGCTTTTCTTCTCTGCGAGAAATTCTTTTCCTAACAGCATAATGAGCGTAAAAAGAATCTTGACAGTTATCAGAATTTTAACCACAAAGGCTATTTCAAGGTGAGAGATAATTATTCCGCACCTTAATTACCATTATGAAGGTCATCTCAATAATAAGTTTTATATTTCCGACTCGTAACTGTTTGTTAAAAATGGTTAAAGATTTTATTTCTTGCAGGACAAGGTCAAGTTACCCACCGTGACTTCTCGTGGTCAGGTGGGTAACGTGACCTCATTCTGATCTCTGGATGCAGGTTCGAATCCCATTAAGAACGTCAGAATTTCTTCACATTCTTCCATTTGGATCTGGGGCTTTATAGTGACATGCGCATCCAAAAAGTGTGACCAAAACAAGAAATATCTGATGAAAAGAGACCTTAGACTCTATATACTGTGTGTATATATATATATATATATATATATATATATATATATATATATATATATATATATATATATATATATATATATATATTTGTGTGTGTGTGTGTGTGTGTGTGTGTGTGTAAGTACGTATAGATCGATATAGCAGCTAACTGTTAGTAACCAGTTTCAACTATGTTTTATTCCCAACAGTTCTGGGTATCGTATGTTCCTTGCGAGGCGCAGGTCCTGAACGCTGTACAACTTACTATAGAACAGATAGATCTTATAAAGAGGTTAATTGAACAGTATCCAGATGAACTTCAGCTTGCTACTTCTGCAGAAGGTAAAGATTAGGTTTGACATTTTTTCACTTGAGTTGTGTGTTTATTTATCCCTTACCTCTAATTGTGTAATGATTTTATCACCATTTTATGTTTCTATTTGCAATGTTATCTCAAGTTTCAAAAATTATTACAAGCTTTTAAATTCATGTTTTCACCATTTTCTATTTTCCTTGATATTCTAATTTATTTCAGTAATATTTTTAGTCGTATGCCTAACTGTATTGCTTATCTACTTTTATTATCTGACTTCCTTTATGAGTAATATCTAATCTGTGAAGTTCTCTAATCTGTGATGTTCTACAAAGATTAAAAGCAGATAGAAATAATCTTATTGCTGGGACGTGTAATACAAATACAGTAATGGTGACGATAATCATAATCAATATGAATTCTATATTTCATATCTTTATCACTAATTAAATAGTTACTTGTTTCTTTAATTTTTATTGTGCAAAGGTTTGATATTGTTCATAATATGAAGAACTTCCTTGGAAATCAATGATTTGAAATAAAAATGGCTTAGGTTACTGAAACTTCTTTTGAGTAAATCTATGGATAGATAGATAGATAGATAGATAGATAGATAGATAGATAGATAGATAGATAGATTTGATAACAAAAATTTGATTATGAAAAACCAGAAAATATGATAAAGGCATCATAAGGAAATCACCACGTAAAGAAAATGAAAATAACGAAAGACAAGACGGTCCGAAGTGAAAGAAAAAAGCCGGTAATTAGGCGCGTTTAGCAAAGAATAAGGAAAACAGACACAGGACTAATAAGAAACACTGACAAGGAATTTCTGATGGAAAAAAGGAAGCAAACCAGAAATTCTTTGTAACAACGAAACTCTGGAAGAAAACTGGAAGAATAAAGGGAAAGCACTTCAGTAACGTCATAGTGCATAAAATAAGCGTAAAAACAACAGGAAATCACTGCGCAACGTTATGGTGAATGGAAATAAGAGGACAAATCAATTCACAACATTATAACAAAGAAATGGTGGAAAAATATAAAATGGGAAATAAAGGGAAAATACTTGTACAGTAAAATGCTGGAATAAAATAAGAGGAAAAATAAAAGGAAAGTACTCTAACAATGCAGCTGTGAAAGAAAATAGGAAGAAAACGACGGGAAACACACTAGCAATGAATTGTTAAAAGAAAATAAAAGGAAAAACAAGGGAAAGCACTGTAGTGTCGGAAGATAAGATATAGAAAAGAAACACATTGTAATAATGAACAAGTGGAAGAACAAAAGACTGAAAACAACACAAATTTTTGACAGTGAAAGCGTGGATGAAAATTATAGGAAAAACAAAAGTAAATCACTGTAATAATGAAGAAGGGAAAGAAAAGAAGAATAAAAATTACAGTAAACTGGCATAACATTCAGAGATGGAAGAAAATATGAAAAATTAAAATAAATCACTGCAACAATGACGAGGTGGAAGAAAATCAGAATAAAAAACTAAAGGGGAAACACTGACATCTCTTTGTTTTCGGTGCATTTCCACCCCCACCTCCACCCGCGCCCCCACGCCACCCCTCGAATCGTATTTCACCTGGAGAAGACCGATATTGGATCTACGAATCAATCCATCTCGATTAGCCGTTGCCCAGCCCATTTATCTGCCTGTATAATGGAAGCCACATCGGGTGAACGTGGAAAAAAGGTTATGCTTATTGATATTAACTACAAACAATTGCATTTTTACGAATAAGTAAATTGGCATCACAATTCTTTGCACCGGACATAAAAGATAAGGTTTTTACTAAAGAGTAAATTGGTATCACAATTCTTTTGTCAAGCATTTAAAAAAAATCAGGTTTTTACTGACGTAGACTGAGTCCGATGGCGCAAGAATTCACCATATATCTGTGGTTGACTTTGCTCTAAAAACGAAAGCTGGAAATGTGTTTATGCTTTCATTTTAATCTATCACTCTCTTGCGTGAAATCTCAACGTTAATTAAAAAGAGCAAAATGCATTCATCTTTATAAGATTACTACGGAAATGACGCAACCATCGTGAAATATGTTTCGGGGAGATTTTAGCACGGCTAAACGGAACGAGCAATCAGTGCACGGAAGCAAATGATTTGCTGTTATCTCAATGGCGCGTATAAAACCATCACGTCGGCCGCAGCGAGCGAGGAACCAGCACTCAAAGCTGAGAGCATTATACGTCCCGAGCGAGTCGTAAATCGACCAAACAAGCACCAGCTGCGTATTAAAAGATGAAGTTCCCTCTGCCATTATCCTCAGCAGCCCCACTAAAACAGACAAAATAAATACGGCCGCGAAAATTTAGGGCCTCGCTTCATAAATCTCTCTCTCTCTCTCTCTCTCTCTCTCTCTCTCTCTCTCTCTCTCTCTCTCTCTCTCTCTCTCGAGCTGATAAAACGCTTCCTTGATGTTTGCATACTTTGATACGCGCAATATGCTTACGTAAAAATCCATCATAATAATAATATAATAAAAATAATAACGATAGTAATAATAATACTAAGTGATTAATAAAGTTTTTACCCTTACCATGGATGGTTTAGTGTCTCGCATGTCTGGGAGTACTTATATCTGGATGCAAGTTGAGCAATTTGCCTTGGGTCTACTTAAGTAAATTAAAGTAAATAGCTTACGCTCGGCGAAAAACTGACTTTTTAGGGGTCGAACTGGACTTTTCCTTCAAACTTGGTATCAAGTAGTACACTGAGACGCTAGTCACAATTATGAAAGCAAAGTATCAATAAATCGCAATATGCTTGCAATACGCAAAAATTCTTCCTTCTTTTCATGACGTCTTTGTTGGTTCGTTGTCAGTTTGTCAGAGAATACATCCAATTTCGATGCCTCTCAGTTTTAATTTCAACCTGTTTTCAAAACTTCGTAGGCTTCCAACCGCTGGTCTCAAAATGTCCACCACAACCTTTACCGATCAGTGTCACTTCTAGACGGCTCAGTCTCGCCAGTGAAATGAAAAAGATGTTTCTACACCGTCAAGTTCACTGAAAGCGAATCTAACTGGATAAGTTACCAAGTCAGTCAGTTTACTTTTGAAGTAAACTGGCAATGAAAAAATAGGTGACATTTGTGCATCAGTGTGCTTTCTGAAAGTGCCAGTGATAAAAAGATGACAAAAAGGCACTTAAAATAATTAAAATAACTTTATGCTGTAAGAGATGTCAAAATGTGTTTCTCTATTTTCCTCTCTCCCTCTTCATATTAATCTTCGATTTTTTCCGAGCACAAGACGGGCTTGGGTTATTCCTGTTTTCTTCTGGTTTCCCTGATTACCTAATTATCGGAGGCTGTTCATACGACAGACTTTTCTCATTAGGGGGGTAGAGACGTGGGCGGCGTTGACCATTCACGCTTATAAAATTCACGAAAACCGTTTTGTAACTGCCTCGATCGATAAGAGGGACGGTGGAAAAAAATCGTAATTAAAAGCTATTCAGCACCTCTCCGCGGGCAAGGTTTCCAATTCTTGTTTTGGCGTCGTCTTTTCCTCCTCCTTGCACCGCCTAAATGGCATAAGACGCGCAGTGATAGGCAATTACCTCGCCAAATGGACCTGACCATCACGGCCTAGAAAGAGCCTTTGTTAACGGGGATTCGAGATCGGTAACGTACAAGTAGGCCGCGTGTTTTGACGGAGACGACCCACACTCCTAAATGCCAGCGTGTCATTGCTGGGTCTCAGAGTGCGTGTGTGCTCCACTTCTGGAGGCGGTCTTAAAGCTGCTTTCAGGAAACCTGCTTTGAAACACTGTTTCTTTTGTGATGGGATTGTTGGTCGTAATTTGTTAGTAGTAACACATTAATGTCTCAAAACTCTTGGATGAGTCTTAAGAAACCATACATGTCAAAGAAAAAATACAATGTAAGGTCTGTTTGACTGAAGAGTTCTCCCGTGATAACTAAACAAAATTACCTTTGAATGTCAAATACTAAACTGTAAAAATCATACGAAATATCTCCACGGGACTCGAGCAAAATAATATAATATTCTTACAATTCCTATTATTACTGAAAATATCCTAAATTCTCATTGACTTGATTACGAACATGTACTTAGGGCACCGCTCCAAATAAAACATCAGTTAAAAAAAAACTGAAAAATCAGTAACGAAAAAATTTTTCGAAAATATATCACTTACGCAAGGAAGGGTACAGAGTAATTAACTATTTAGCTATCTTTTTCAAGTTCTGGATAAAACAACGGATAATGTTCCTGTTAACTATTACATGCTTTAATTTTCCTCACAATACAATTTTTGTATTCACGAATATAATCTTAAAATACAGAATAGTAAAATGGAAAGTATGAACGTGTTGCTCAGTCAGATTTGGGAGGCAAAATATCAAAACTCCACTATCAACTTTTCCCTCAGACTCCCTGGCATTTTTAAAGCCTTTCGCTGAGAAATAACAGAAAAGAAGACATCAACAGAGGATATTTTAGCAAGCACAGTGGTTATTTTACAAAAAAGAATATTTTTATACACCCCGGATCATTTTTACCACTTCGGGGGTTACCTCACTAACTGTTTCCCTTCTGGTGAACCGTGAATAGGAAAGATCTAATTTTGGTGTTTACCTTTTCAGCTGGAGAGCGTATTTGCCAAGCCAAGCTTGCCTGCTGAAAAGGATTGAATAAATATTGATGGTGAGATGAAAAAGAAATTCTCGTTACCTTGTTTGCCAATTCCAATTCAACCCGAATCGCAAACCAATGTGAATTCGACTCGTATGTCGAATGAATCATTTGGGATGAGAAAACACTCGCATATTCATAATTCCGCTGCTTCTTTTCCTCCGAACAGCGCTAATTATTCACAAGTCTCGGAATATTATGTTTCTCGCTGGTGATTTCAAAGTTAAGTAAATGAATTCAAAGTCTCACTAGGCAAGATAAGAGCAGGTTCCTGGCTTCGACTCACAGAGCTCGCAGATCGATTGTTCTTCATCTAATTAATGAAAAGAAACGAACAAATTGACGGCCATGCAGACGTACACATGAAACTGAATCATTTTTTTCTTCCACTGTAGTATAAAAATTTTACAATGAGTATTCAGCGTGAAAGAGAATTGTGTCTAACCTAAGAAGAAGTAACACACCTGATTCTGGAATTTTAGATTTCAAAAACAAAGGGAGTTGGTTGATTGGTTGGATTTTCTGTCAGCAAAGGTAATCGATGCCAAAAATAGATATTTACATTAAGATTACATAGATAGATAGATAGATAGATAGATAGATATATGTGTATATATGTAGTTATATATATACATATACACACATGTATATATATATATATATATATATATATATAAATTTTATATTCAGCCTAAAAAATAGATATATGTATATATGTAGTTATATATATACATATATATATATATATATATATATATATATATATATATATATATATATATATATATATATATATATATATATATATATATATATATATATATAATATATATATATATATATAAAAAATTATATATTCAGCCTAAAAAACAAGGCCTCTGCGATAAACCTTAACGAATCTAGAAACTTTTTGCGACCATTATAAGAGTATACATTTTTAATGTACGTTCATATTTTTTCCTATTATAAAAAAGGCCTGCCTCTTTTGTGATTAAGAAAACCACTTTCGTTCTAAGTATCCTGAATCAGGAGTATTTATTCTTACGGAGGCCTTCCAAGTTGAAACCCCTCCTTCATTCTATGGGGCTGGGACACTCGACTCGGAAGTGCCGCATAGATAAGGGGACTTAGCAGCAGTTGCAAATTGGACATTGAAAATTCTTCAGCCAAACGTGTGTGGTCAGTCCTTCAAGGATTAAGGAAAGTTCCCCTTCCCCTTGCCATATTGCTTTATACTCATAAGAGACCTGATTTGGTCGCTCGTAGCATTTTTGGATAAATGACAACCAGACCCTCTCCTAAGATATCCTTTATGACAGCGTTGACTGCTATAATCTCAGACAAGTGTAAAGGTATCCGATGGCTAAAATGTTGGGAAACAAGTGGTTGAGTTTTGTCTTTATGAAACAGAATACGTCGATGCATTTAAAAGTAGGAATTTGCAGTATGAGAATGGTCGAAATAAGCTACGTAAGAGGAGGGAAAGTTCCTGGGAGTTCGTTGTGCAACAAAAAACAAAGAATAATGGACAATGAAACAATGGCAGAGGAGAGATTCAAGTCCAATGAATCTGTATTGGTTTTGTAGCTGTAACGTAATTGCAGACCAGCCCTCGGGAACAGGTAACGCGAGATATGACCTGAGCAGCGAGTCTACATTTGTGTCATTGTTAGATTATCAGTAGTCTTTGCTGGAACATCAGGTCAACAAAATAGTCTTTGTTGCATTCCAGATCTGCTAACTTCAGAGCTTTAGAGCTACTGATCTTCTTTTAGGTCTCTAAATTTCTACGACTTGGTTGCATTTCAGAAGTGAAAACTTCTGTGTTGATATGGCAAAATTGTAAACCCATTACCTGCCTTTCAAAGAATGTTCCTTATAATTTACCCATGATGAACGACAAAATTTTGAAGCAACGTCTCAACATCAAAACAGAAATGTTATACGCTGAAAAATATATAATACTTGTAGCATTACTAGTAGTAAAAATCCTTTCATGTCAATGTTAAATGTTAACTAAATAATTATTGAAGCTGAAAGTGTGAAATAATGATATCATCGATAATAAGTAAAATTTCCACATCTTTATGACATGCCCCTTTGTTACAGAAAATGAAAGAGTGAAGGTGGTCCTCAAAATTAACGCCTATTAACATTATACTTCAACGCTACTTTTTCTTCTGCAGAAGTCGAAGAGGCCTTTGAGAAAGGTCGCATCGCGAGCCTCATAGGAGTCGAGGGAGGTCACGCCATCCAAAACTCCTTGGGAGTCCTGCGATCGCTCAGGGATCTCGGAGTGCGCTATCTTACACTCACTCACACCTGCAGTACGCCATGGTAGGTCTCTCTCTCTCTCTCTCTCTCTCTCTCTATATATATATATATATATATATATATATATATATATATATATATATATATATATATATATATATATATATATAATTATATATATATATATATACACACATATATATACATAATATATAGAGTATATATATGTGTGTATGTATGTATATATACATACACACACACATATATATATATATATATATATATATATATATATATATATATATATATATATATGTATATATACATATATATATATATATGTATGTATGTATGTATGCATAAATTATATACAGTACTGTATATCCACCTACCCGACCTTTCCCCTTGGAGAAGCTTACTCGAAAGAAAGGTTTTCGGTTTTTTTTTCTCTATTTCGCGATGAGATTATTGCTGTCCAACTCCTAACTTGTTCACCCTTCTCTAGATGTCTATGGGTCTAGTGCTAATGGCACCTGGTATTTCTTGGTGCCCTTACGCATGTGTGGTTGTAGGTGTGCGTTCGTATGTGTATGTACGTGAATTACAAAAGATAAATTATATTCTTTTAAAACTACCTGTCATTTTTCCATGTTATACTTAAATTCCAATGTTTATGTAAATGAATGTTATAATATGTATCTGTTACCTGCAACAGGTTCTCTTATGATTTCAAATTATTTTTTCATATTGTTTGGCCTTGCTTTTTTTTTGCCTGTGAGGAGTTCATTAGCGCTGTTATTTTAGCCTTGGGAAAAACAGATGAATAATTCCTTAGCCGTACATCTATCAAAACAGAAGGGACGTTAGGTAACGGCGATTGCTATGCTCGCCGAGCATGAAAGCGAAGATGTAAAAATTTAAGTGTGCTTTCTCTTTGCAGGAATAAACATTTAAAACTCCTTTCGTGTGTCTAAATGATATTTAATTAATATTATTTATTGTTACCTCCGACGATGAAGTAATGTTTCTGGCTGGGCTTATCTGTCTTTCCATGTGAGTTTCTGTGTCCTTTTGTTAAAAGGATTACGTAAAAGAGTTCTTTGTTAATGTCGCTTTTGGGAAGAAAGGACCTCTAGGGACGTGGATTATCCATCCTTGGTGGAGGTTTTCGGCCCCCAAACGGTCTTGCTCTCACGCATAGAACTACTTAGTATTCTGAACACTTTTAAATGATTATTCACTCTCAGACATCTTTACACCAATAGGTCATTTATCTTATAGATGGTTGATTTAGAAATGAACAAGACAACAATCCCTGGCAAAGTCGTCATTCACCCTCTTAGCAAAGTATGCATTTCCATTTAAAACATACACCCACATACACATACACACGCACACACACACACACAACATACAGAGTTTCACAGCCGATTTATACACTTAAAAAAAATGCCTCATCAGAAAGTGGACATTTTTCATCCATGTTCTGGGACATAAAACTCTTTCCTTCAATAAAACTTTCATTTTCAGAATATCAGCGCCTTCCAACAGTCAATTCTTCCGCATTTCTTACCATTGCACCAAAACTTTGGTTGCGCCAAAAGAGTATATTGCTGAGAAAAAATTACTCTTGAGTCCTTTCTTTATATATATATATATATATATATATATATATATATATATATATATATATATACGTATATATTTATACATACATATATATACATATATATATGTATATACATATACATATATATATATATATATATATATATATATATATATATATATATATATATATATATATATATATATATATATATATATATATATATATATATATTATATAATATATATATATATATATACATATATATATGTACATATATAGTATATATATATATATATATATATATATATATATATATATATATATATATATATATATATATATATAAATATATATATATATATATATATATATATATATATATATATATATAAATATATATATATATATATAAATATATATATATATATATATATATATATATATATATATATATATATATATATATATATATATATATATATATATATATATATATATATATATATATATATATATTCCGTACATTTAACAACTTGCCAATTCTTTCTCCACACACAATTCCCCATGAGATGAACATTACATACTTTCCTCTATTCATATCAAACAACTACGTCTAATATAACACAATTCTGGTCATCTGTGCCCCAGGATAAAAGATGAGAAACGGCCGTAGATACATTTCCTAATTTACTTATCTCCCATACTGATAAGCTATGATAACAAGCTAGGTTCTATGTAAGAACCTTTGCGTAAGTAATGAGTCATGCATATCCTCTATTTCAGGTACTAAAATACTAGAATATCTCATTAACATTGGTAGACGGATGGTTAATGAATCATTTTAAAATCCAAATCACATTTTTAGTAGCTCATTTTCTCTTGCATTGATTCTGAGCAAACATTTTGAGTGCTAATTGCTATTGGCATGGAAATAATGAGCTGTGCCAAATCATAAACCTACAATGATATATTTATGTTAATAGCTTTTTATTTAATGGATGGAAATACTGATCAAAATTAAAGTTTTTACTATCCAGTTCGTAGTTCTTAAACATCAGCACTGTTTCTACGATTTTTCCTGAAAAACATTTCCTGAAATGTTAAAAAAATTCATTCCTGAGAAATAATAAAAACATTCTCAATTTGATCAGGTAGTATATTTATATCACAATAAAATATGAGGAGCTGAATTACCATTACAGCAGTAAATGGCCAATAAATTCCTTCTCTCTACTGGGAATTCACCTCTATTTTTATGGTCGCTAATAACTTCTACGGTATCTATCTTCTGTTTTCTGGAACGCATTATAAATGAAGGGAGGGGAGCAAGAAGCAGATGCAGATGGGTATTTATTATACAAATTTATATGAGCATATATATATTATATAGTCACACATACATATGTGTGTGCGTATATGTATGTATGTATGTATGTGTATATATATATATATATGTATACATACATACATACATATATATATGTGTGTGTGTGTGTATGTATGATATATATATATATATATATATATATATATATATATATATATATATATATATATATATATATATATATATATATATATATATATATATATAATACACACATATATATATATAATATATATATATATATAATACACACACACATTATATATATATATATATATATATATATATATATATATATATTTATATATACATATACAGGTGTTTCTGGGGATAGCCACCACTCATGTCTTTCCTGAACTTTAGCTTCCACAAATCTCCATTCATCTCCAGCCTCTCGTCTATTAGTGACGAAAGGTCAAAAGATACCCGCAATAATGTAGGATCTTTGGTCACGAACGTTGACCGAAAAAAAGGAATCGCGCAAAGATACTGCCGTATAAATAATCATACCGTGTCAGGAATGCGATACATCCAATGAAGGCTTCACTGGGAAGAAAATAAAACCTTTTGCAGGGAAAATCGAACATCAACGATCGTCCAGCTGAAGAAATCAAAATTCTGCCATTTTTAATCATAAAAATACAACTAACCACAACATGAATCGGGATGCATCACAGACTGTTTGTAGATGCAAGCTCCGTCCCAAAGAGCAGGTACTTCGAGTGTCTTTACATAATCAGAAAAAACAATACTCGGTCACAAGAGTCATGGAAACTAGGGAAGAGCCGCCAAATATTTTCAGATTTTGTTTTAAAGAAGATGGCCCCTCCTCGTCCCCCAGGCTCATCCGGAACCTAACGAACTCTGTAAATCCCCTCATTTACAACCTCCATGTATAAACAGCTCTCCTGTGTACTTGCAAAACCGTTATTGTTCTTAAAGGGGTGGAAATTCGGCACGGAATACAACGCATTCTCGTTCTTCTTTTTGTTTTATTTATTTGCATTTCCATCGATTTATATATTCATATATATTTATATGTGTATATATATATATATATATATATATATATATATATATATATATATATATATATATATATATATTCATATATCGAAGACAAGGAGCCGTTGCTCTTTAGCACCCAAGGTGAAGTGTAGGGACAGGCAGCATCTTGTACATAAAACAGTTTATTGGCCGACGTTTCGCGACAAACTTTCCAGTCGCATTTTCAAAGCTGAAACAATTTTAGACACTACAGTATAATAGTTTATCTTTACATTTCAAAACAGTCACTTACATTATACTGAAAACACTAAAGCAAAGAAAATCAGTACGAAGTATAAGATAAATGACAAACAAGAAAACAGATTCACCACAAAATTACACACAAGAACACATCCGAGCAGTGGAAGTGAGGAGACTGAAAGAAAACATTTTAAAAAACAATGACAACATGTTAGTAAACATCATATGAGGGTTTAAACAACTGAGTAGATGACAGCTGGATATTTAGAGTTGGAGCTGTCTTTTTTATCAAAACACATTCTAAAATGTTCAAGTTAATTTCATTGTTCGCTCTTCCAACAACTTTAAAGTCTTTATACTCTATGTAAGTTTTACATATTTTCGAGTGGTTTCTTGTGTTGGAATGTTCAGGGTTGGACAGCCTACGCCCAGTTTCAAAACTAAGTCCTCTATGTGCTTCAGTGCGAACCCTCAACAGCCTCCTCGCGCATCCAATATAGGTCCCACGACACGTCCTGTGCATAAACTGTATGCTTGGACACAACATTCGACGACGAAAGTGAAACATTGGCTCGATCGCTAGAGGTTTTTTTGGAACAAGTTTAAGGTCTACATCGGGTAGAACTTCCTGAAATGTATGCAGACATTTCCTCCTAAATATACTATCATGTAGGAAAGGAAAAGTAGCATACATTTTCATTTTTGGTGCAGTAAAGATCGTAGCTGGGTTTTTTATTTTTTTCATTCAGTATTTTCCTTAGAGCCATTGAAAACAACCTTGATGGAAAGCAACTGTCTTTAAATATATCATTAGGAACAAAATTTCTTGGTGGAAATTTGATGTGTGAGTAAAAGCCCTGTGGAGTAGAGTCGAGATAGCATTAATCTTGAAGTGAAAAAAAAGGGGTGTAAAAATTCATACCAAGTACTGTAAAAACAGTCTTCCTAAAAACTCCAGTGTAAAAGCCCTGGTTTTCCATCGAAACAAGGTCCTAAACGGATCATTTATTTTCCGCCCCCTTGTCCAAGGTAAACTTAATATTGGTGGGTTGGCTGTTAACAAATTCTAACAAGTAAAAAATGCGCCGAAGTTTCTTCGCCTCAATCGAGTTTTCTGTACATTGCATAATGAAGGCCACCGAAAATAGATCTATCTTTCGGTGGTCTCTGTATAATGCTGTATGAGCCTCGGCCCATGAAACTTTAGCCACCGCCCGGTGTTGGCCTGTCCTATATCGTTGTCAGATGCACGATTATGGCTAACTTTAACCTTAAATAAAATAAAAAACTACTGAGGCTAGAGGGCTGTAATTTGGTATGTTTGATGACTGGAGGGTGGATGACCAACATAACAATTTGCAGTCCTCTAGCCTCAGCAGTTTTCAAGATCTAGGGGCGAATGGACAGACAGAGCCGGCATAATAGTTTTCTTAAAACTAAAAATGCATCAGCATCACGTTCGTAACGAGAGAGCACGAACGTGTAATCCATGTACCTCCGATAATACTATGGGGGGAAGCTTAAAGAGCAATCATCCATAATTCTCTCCTCCTGGGAGACTATAAATATGTTAGCAAAATTGGGGCCAAGCGG
>NC_089763.1:49545279-49557779 GCF_040412425.1 Macrobrachium rosenbergii
CAACCTACCACGTTTGCAACAAGTAAATGATGATGATCTGCAAAGCATGCTGCAGGACGGATCAAGTTCTTAGGGGAGAAGCTATGGGCATTTATGGAAGTTTCCTATTGAAATGGAGCCTGTGGAAATAATTGCCGTTGTTGGGACAAAGAAAACCTCCTACATGGAAGGATAAAAGATTCCGCAAGGCTGCAGACACCCACACAAGAGAGAGGTATTCCAACAACAGTAGAACAAAAGATCCGACGCATGAAGCTTTATTACCATCAGCTCTTGTACAAAGAGAATGGCAAACAATACTTAGTTTTCTGGCAGCCTTTGATGAAATATATCTTTATGCACACTGTGAAAATGTTTCGAGTCGAAAACTAAAAACCAAGTATTGTGAAATTTTACTGCATCATTATCGTTACCCATGCGAAACGAATCTTTAACCAGGAGTAGGATGCCAGATCAGCTGATCACGAACTCATAGTTTTAATGACCAGCTGATGCCCTGACTGATTCCTTTCACAACATTAGGACCAACGCTGACCCAAGGACATACAGTAAATGCTTCGTGCAGTGATTCCAGTGAATCTGTAAATCTCAGGTTTACGATAACATCAAAAAGAATCATTAGCATTACAGGACTGAAATAGATGGAACACGGATTGACTAGAGGCATTATTCATAAGTAGTTTATACCTAGTCGAAAGCTTCAGCGAAAACCTGAGCTGAGATGATGTTCATTCAGGACTTGGAAGAGATGACGCAATAGATAACATGAACAGAGGCGCCCCCCCCTCACCATAAGCCCCTTCCGGGAATCAATTAATACTTTGTACACAAGTAAGTCCGAATAGGTAGAATTACTAGAGAGCGCGAAAAACAATTTGAATAGGTAATTACATTTCATTTTACTCTTGAAAAGCTCTCTACTGACGAAATTATTCATATATTTTGTAATTCAGTGAGAGGCCAGAAATTCTTAAAAGCATATCATTTTACACAGTCGGATTCATGAGAGCTTTACTCTAATGTATATGGACTGAATTAAAATGCAATATTTACAGTTCTATTTAAGGTTCCCACTGCTGGTGAATTGTATGAGTTAACAAACGCAATGCACATCCACATATAATTATTGTCAGTATAACAGCGGCAGTGTACAGTAAATAAACTTTGCGGCATCCAGCCTATGGTGACCATCTCTCATCTCTGTACACTACGGATACAATATTGCATTATGAAACATTCACCTTGTATATCCTTTATTTCTTGCAATGCTAGTTTAATAAGTGATTTTACAAATACAGTATATACAGTATATATATATAAATATATATATATATATATATATATATATATATATATATATATATATATATATATATATTATATGTATATATATATATATATATATATATATATATATATATGTATGTATATATATATATATATATATATATATATATATATATATATATATATATATATATATATATATATATATATATATATATATATATATATATATATATATATATATATATATATATATATATATATATATATATATATATATATATATATATATATAGTATATATATATATATATATATAATATATATATATATATATATGTATATATATATATATATATATATATATATATATATATATATATATATATATATATATATATATATATATATATATATATATATATATATATGTGTGTGTATATATATTTATGACAGTCTCCCGATAACATGCATATCTCGGCCTATACAACTCGATTAAATAAATTTCCAAATCTACTGCTTTATTAAAAAACCTGAAGGGGAAGACATTCGCCTCAAGACAGTGATCCTCCGAGGGACAGCGGGGGTCAAGAGCCCTTCGCAGTGGGCAAATATTTCAGCTCCCGTCGGAATTTCCTTTTGCCTTTTCCGCGGTCTTATTGTCTAAGGGAATTTTAGCATAGCGGTCTATTAAATTCTTTCCTTTGACAGATTTTCCACTTGCTCTTTAGGGCAATTTATTTCTTCTTCCTTGGTGGAATTTGTAACGACTCTCCCAGTGGCTCTCTTTTTTTTTATTTTCTTTGAATTTCTAACTTTGCTTTAAGGAATTTTCTTTTCTAGACTTTTTTTTTTTAAGAAAATTCCGCTTGAAGTCATTTTAACTGAATTTTCCTTGGAACCTTTTCATCCAGCTAAATGCCTAACTGTTTTTCCATTGGCTTATCCTATTCGAAATGATTCTTTGTAACGTTTACCGTTTGAAAATTATTTTATAACAAAATTTGTTACTTCTTTTCAGACTTAATTCTGTTGTGTGATATTTATACTATGTTTTCCAGTAACCTTGCCCATCATGTTTTTCTCCTAATTATAAATAACCTGGTGAGATTATTTATTTAGTGCGGTTATATAACTGCCATATCATTCCGAAGATTACTAAATGACAGTATAGCTTTAATAATTGCTTTAGGTAAAAATTATTATGGCCATGAAAATATTCAACGAGAGAAAAACAATGATATTTTCACTACATCACGAAATGCACATATCGCTTCTCCTGTTAACTGTGTTAATAACACAGGCAAATGGACTTTGCATTATATAGCATAAGCGATAGGATTATAAAAGCCGTGTTCTTTTTATGAAGGGAAATGGAATTTATCTATGCAGTATCTCTATTACTTTCTGCAACTCAAGCTCACTTTTTGGGTAAACTAAAACTTGCATCTACTCAATATCAGGAACATAACAGCAGATGTCCAAATGGTCCAAATAAAGGGTAACTGGCCTGTCTCTGTCTTTGCTCTTGTCCTAGCCTCATTTTCTTACTATGGCGTCATGCCAATAAATATCTCTACCTCAGGCTGATAGATAACGTTACAAAACGAGATTTTCGATATTTATATCATTCATTTGGCGTGGTCTGAAAATATGACCAGACACTACTTAAAAATAGTAAGATATAAAATGAAACTGAATCGGAACATAGGTCACTTAATCAATGGTTTTGCAGGTGGTTCCTAGTTCAGTTTGATCGGGCTCTTCTTTTTTAGTTGTTCTGCAGTGGATGCGTGAAAGTGACACCTGGCGAGTGGAATGTAAGAGCTCCTTGCTTTCCTTTAAAGATTACTTTAATGAAAGTTGGGAAAAAAGTTAGCAAACAGAAATCTCTTTTGGCAGGATTTGAGGCGTTCTTTCGTGAGAAAATAATATATATAAATATGTGTGTGTGTATGTATATATATATATATATATATATATATATATATATATATATATATATATATATATATATATATATATATATATATATATGTGTGTGTGTTGTGTGTGTGTATGCATAACTGAATCATATAAAATATAGATGAATATATAAATAATGGCAATGCCACGAAAATATAGATGAATATATAAATAGTGACACGACAGGAAAGTGACACGACAGGCAGTGCTAGGCCTTTCGACTTACTGTCCTTTACTTAGCAGACTGATAGAAATATACAACTAAGTTTACAAAGAAAGCTCGTATAAATGACAGATGGGGATTATAAAGTTTCCCCATCTCTCATTTAAACGAGCTTTCTTTGTAGACTTATTTTTATATTTCTATCAGTCTGCTAAGTAAAGGACAGTAAGTCGAAAGGCCTAGCACCGCCCGTCGTTTCACTTTCCTTCGTGGCACTGCCTTTATACATGCATAATATATATATATATATATATATATATATATATATATATATATATATATATATATATATATATATATATATATATATATATATATATATATATATATATATATATATATATATATAATGTGTGTGTGTGTGTATATAAATTAATATAATATATATATATATATATATATATATATATATATATATATATATATATATATATATATATATATATGGATGATAGAAAAGGAGCTCAATCACTGATCATGTGAATCAAGAAATGTAAATATTAAGTTGCAATTCTTAAGGCGATCAATCGCAGTAGCACCTGGGTGCTGGAGGGGCGACATTTGTAACAATCAGGGGAAGACATGAAAGAAAAAAGATACGCCTACGTAGACTGGGTATATTATTTTGAAGAAGAGCGTCCCGAAAACTTAGTGAAAACCCTTTTTGTTATCATATCTATAAATATATAGTAAAAGATAACATTACTCATTGCTCATACCAAAGACTGATGATAACGTTCATCAACAGGCCTGAATTTGGTGAATTGTTCAAAATCTTTTTCTCAAATGACCTCTCTTTTATCTCTGTTTATTTTAGGGCTGAGTGTGCCAGGGCGAGGGAAACAGACGAGGAGGACCCCAAAGCCCCCCGTGGCCTGACGCAATTCGGGAAAGTAAGTATTTCTAACAATGGTTCGTGGTTTAAGGAAAAGATTGAGTAACGACTGTATAGGTTTTTTACGGTTCTTTGTATAGAGTCCTGTACGTGTTGACCCACTTCACCCTACAAAGTATTGACAATTTCCTGCCATTTATGTTCGAGAGTGAATCCTGGAATCTTTTGTTCCAGGTATAAAGGGGAAATGCTTTCGTTATATTTGTATACTTTGGATGTTATTTTGGGGGTCAGATTTTGTGTCTGTTTTTTTTTTTTTTTTTTAGGAATGCAACGCTAGATAATGTCTCATTTTTCTGGCATCAAGTTAAAAGCACTTTTATGCTGCTGAAATCTCCCAGATAAACTGGCATTTCGTTTCAGTTTTTGCGTGTGGTATTTCGATTTAGAAATGGTAGTCCTATTTAACGTTTCATGATTTTGCAATGACATGATCACTTCACATTACGTATTTGCATTAAAATTTTACTTGTGATAATCGAGATACCAAACTCTTTCATGGGTGCAATACTTTTCTCTTATCAAAGGAAAACTCAAGTCGCTGGAGCTAGAAAAATCAGATAAATTCTTTGTGGCCATTCATCAAAGGGCAAATATGTTCAATGATATTCAGGAAAAGATTAACACCTTTTTTTATGTTGATAAGAGTATGTCATTATCTCTGTCTCGATTTCTCGATCTTCCCCATGCATTTTTGAATTAAGCAACTCTCTCTCTCTCTCTCTCTCTCTCTCTCTCTCTCTCTCTCTCTCTCTCTCTCTCTCTCTCTCTCTCTCTCTCGTTACATGCACTGGACATCTGGAGGCTATTGTATCGCTAATTCTAATGAATGTTTCAGGAATTTCATGGAAAAAACGGTTGCATCATTTCCAATTAACATTCCCCTCCCTGCAAAATGAGGTAGCGAATTTTTCCGTTAGTGCGTTGCTGGTCAAAAGATAATTAGTGATGTAAGCAAGGTGGTATTTTATTTTCATGAATTAATACAGTTTTTAACATGACTTCCTAGTTTATAATGGCTCAGTTGATATCCAAAAAAAGAAAAGGCTGGTAAATTTGCTTGAGGTTAAGAAGACCATCTCCATAAATTAGCTGTTACTTTGAATAATGAAGAGCAATATTTCGGCTGCTTTAAAAATTGTAACTTAACAGTCTTTAAAAATATCACTGAAGGGATAATTTGGAAAAATCATGATATAATTTCAATAATTTATTGAACAATCGTGCATCTTGAATATCGTGCTGAAATTATCCAAATGCCGGTAAGTGTAAATTAAGTCTTTAAAAATATCATTAAGGAAATAATTTGGGCAATTAAACATGATTTTACACATCTAGACAATAATCGCGTATTCTGAATATTATGCTGCAATCCATATTTCGATTTCATGTCGACCAATAATACCACCCATTTCGTTTCCAAAACAAACTGTATCTCAAGATAGTTTTAGCAATGCATCAGCGTCCAAGAGAATATCACAAATTACCTTTCCCATGATAAACAACTTTACCTGGACTTTCCCTATGTACATAATGATAAACTGGGGACTTCTTGGGAAATATAGTCCTGGATTCAATCCTTTTTTATCCTACCACGACTCTTGAAGGACATATGGTTCACCATTTTCCCACGGGGTCTTTTCTTCTTCAGATACCTGTTCCTAGGACGATTCTCTAGCTTTCGAGTAAGAAGGAATAGAACTGTCACCCTAGCTCCTTGGGGACTTTTTGGTCTGCGGTTGGAATTTTTTGGAATTTGGTCTACTGGTCTTCGGTTGGACTTTTTCTTTTTGGAATTTAGTATGTTAGACTGCGGTGTTTCAAGCCTTTGTCTGAAGTCTTTGGTCACATTTGCTGTGCTTGCTGCTGTCCTGCGGATATTCTGAACATAATGTAATACATGTAATGTTTTATTGGCGAATTTTCCATTTTACTTTTTCCTTCTCGAGTTATAAAGGCCACTGTAAAGGATTTATTTTGTTATAGATGCATATATATATATATATATATATATATATATATATATATATATATATATATATATATAATTATATATATATATATAGATATATATATATATATATATATATATATATATATATATATATATATATATATATATATATATATATACAGTATATATATATATATGGGTATGTATGTATATATATATATATATATATATATATAATGAATGTATATATACATATATATATATATATATATATATATATATATATATATATATATATATATATATATATATATATATATATATATATATATACATATATATATATGTATATATATATATATATATATATATATATATATATATATATATATATATATATATATATATATATATATATATATATATATGTATATATATATATATATATATATATATATATATCTGAACATACCGTATGTATGCAGACGTATCATAGGGCAAATGAAAATCATAACATAAATCCTAACCAGTTCCGTCTTTGTATCTAAGACATCTTCTAGAGAACTGTTTATCTAAGAGGGCGAGTTCACACTTTGCCTTTCCCCATCCCCAACGCCAACTAACTCTTCTTAAAATGTCTACATTTTACACATTTTTTTCGTATTTCATGAATCGAGTTTATAGATAAGTTAAGTTAAGTATAGCTTAGTTTAACCAGACCACTGAGACGCCCTGACTAATATTCGTATTCTTACAAAATATATATATATATATATATATATATATATATATATATATATATATATATATATATATATATACAGTATATATATATATATATATATATATATATATATATATATATATATATATATATATATATATATATATATATATATATATATATATAGATATAGATGCAGTATATTTTTGGATTAAACCTTGCTTCTTACCCGAGCCCCTTTGATGGTACGATTGTTTTCACTAACATGTAGGAAAACTTGAATACTCTGTTTCAATGATTTTCCAGTCTATTACAAAAGTTGTCACAACACTTACAAGGGATTTTATGTACACATCCTTCCACCCTTTAGTGTTGTCGGGAGAGTTCTTTATAGCGTCTTCGAATAAGTTAAGTATAGCTTAGTTTAACCAGACCACTGAGCTGATTAACAGCTCTCCTAGGGCTGGCCCGAAGGATTAGACTTATTTTACGTGGCTAAGAACCAATTGGTTACCTAGCAACAGGACCTACAGCTTATTGTGGAATCCGAACCACACTATACCGAGGAATGAATTTCTATCACCAGAAACGCCGGCCCAGCAGAGTGCTAGCCGAGAACTATTCCGGTCCCTCCAACGAGGAACTATGGTGTCTTCGAAAAATTACATCTTGGGACCATCTCACCCAGATTTATAATCATCAGGAGGATGTATGAGATGAGACGTTATAAAACTGTCAAGTGTCATAATCTTTGAATTAATAGAAATAAAAAAAACTGATGTGCACATTTCAAGTAATTTGTTGAAGCCACTGTACTGCGTAACAGTCTTTGTTTGCAACATTCATAAGCGATCATAAGTAGAATATTCATACGCGATCATAAGTAGAATATGCATACGCGAATATAAGTAGAATATTCATACGAAAACATAAGTAGAATATTCACACGCTAACATACGTAAAATATTCATACGAGAACATAAGTACTGTAGAATATTCATACGAGAACATAAGCAGAATATTCATACGCTAACATACGTAAAATATTCATACGAAAACATTAAGCAGAATATTCATACGCGAACATGAGTAGAATATTCATTCGCGAATTTAAGCAGAAAATTCATATGGGAACATATGTAGATTATAGTATGGAGTTCTGTGTACTTATATACTTGAAATCATAGAAAATTCCTTAAGCCATAACACACATTGCATATGTCACTTGCCGTATATTAAAGTACCTACCTCTTAATTGCAATGCCTCCGTAAGTAAGAATCTTAGTATATCCCGTGTACCGTAACTTTATCAAAATGACCGATAATAATAACTGAAACAAAGACTACGTAAACCTTAAGCCGGAAATCATCGAGATTTAATTGATTTGTAGTGAACCAGCACATAGTAAGGTTAAAATCAAAACTAACACCTAAATCAAAACTAACACCTAATAAAAAAAATGGTATATAATTGCTATCAAACTGACTGATAGAAGTCATACAACGCTGAGGTGAAAAATGCCATTAATGTTAATCCTTGACTGCATTCACAGGGAAATAACCATGTAGCATTGTCAATTAATGACAGGTACTCGCTTGCTCGAGAAAGGGTTATGATTTGCTTACTACATACATACTGTACGTATATTTTTTTACATCTGGTTTAAATGCAGAGAAATGTAAATCATCTTACCCCACATTTGTAATAATTGTGGAAGTTTTCTACGACTGTCATGATAATAAAACTTAACTATAGATTTCTTACAGAAAGCCTTACCAAAAAACCTGGCAATTCTGCTCGAAGAAATATGGCCCTTTATATTGAAAAAGTGGACAGCTTATCCTCTATTACCCGTGAGAACTATCTTGCTTGCTTGATGTATTTTACACACGTTTTATTCCCCCTTTTTTGCCTTGAGGTGATTAATCAAAAGATTTCTCTCATGTACATAACCTGCTGTGAACGTCAAACTTTATCTATCTCCTTTTCTCTCTCTGCTATCTCTTTTTGCATTGGATTTTGATCTAGGTAATTACAGACACCGCTCTACTTACAAACGAGTTACGTTCCGGGCGGCCGTTTGTATGTTGAATTGTTTGTAAGCTGGTTACTGTTTAAGTACAGTATGATATACAATCAATACAGTACTGTACCTTTTTCAACCTAAAACACAATACACTGTACACACAGTATTTTGTGTACAGAATAGGCGCGCAAAACAAAATCTGAGCGCTCTGAACACAATTTTAACTTGGGATCCCGTTTGTTTGTAAGTAGGGTAGTGTCTGTATTTGATTTCAGTTTTGCTTTTGTAGCCGAATAACAAAAGTTAATCCCTAAAAGCGTAACGATAGCAAAAGTAGGAACACAAGACTATTTTTTAGATCAGCACTTTTTTTATTCTAAAGAAAGGGTTTCTGCCTGATTGGCTCGTTGATTTAATGATGTCTTTGTCCACCCTCCTTTTGTTTCATGATCCATCTCTATCACGGATTAGGTTGTCCGTTAATTAGAAAAAAAGTACAACTGCTGATCTTCGCAGTATTCAGAGCCAACACTTCTTATCAGATCTCTTGAATTGAAGAAAGGAAATATATATCTGTTTTGTTACGGAAAAATAAATGCCAACAGGTTGAATCTCATTCATATCTTAGTGTTCTTAGCTATATCTAGTAATACTATTTATTTTTACATTCTAATTCTTAATGACGATGACACCAGCTGAAACAGAAATTGATGACTAACACCGACGAAATGAAGGCAATTAGCAATCTGAGTTAATCGAATTAATTATGAAACTACATAGGCAGGTTAACCTCCGTAGTCGATAATGATCGTCCCCCTCATTACCTGGTGATTACGTTTTCTAATTACCTGTAATCGAACAGCCTGGTATTGGGGGCATCACCTGCATACATTTATATCAGTCCTCATCTATGCTAGCCCAGTGGGATCGTCGGCGATTCACACTCTGTGGGTTCCTAGTTCGAGCCACAGTTATGGATTGATAGATTTCAGGGACAACACGGCCTTGCCGTCCCCGTGAACTAGGATGGAGGATATAAGAATCATCAGCAGCAACTTCCTGGTCCTCCACCCGACACCCTCGGTCCTTGTTTGGGTGGAGAGGGGGACATGAGATCTACTCATACGTACTATATGTGCGTTCGGTCTCCAGGTCACTGAGCAACGGCGAAATGATTTATCTCTTGCCTCTGCACCTGATGAATGCCCCTTCAATGCTTTGCTGTTGTTATTCACTTTTGAACAGATCAACCAAACCGGAAGGAGGGCTGTTATGTACTTTACTGGAAGACCAGACAAGGTGATTGTCTCAATGCATCTTTCAACCAAATTGGTTAAAAACTTGAAAATTTGAAAAAATGGAGCGCTCTCTCTCTCTCTCTCTCTCTGTGTGTGAAGGTTTTATCCTAGCTGAACGGCGCCTCACACGGATCACATATAATTAAACAGGAATGGTTTCGACGATATATCTTAACGCAACCCCCTGTGACGACACTACTCATCAGGTATTCATCTCTCTCTCTCTCTCTCTCTCTCTCTCTCTCTCTCTCTCTCTCTCTCTCTCTCTCATTATTTTCTGTAAGATCCGTTTTTCTCGAAAGGTAAAACAAGGAAGTTAATTTACATTTCAACTTTTTGATCAATTCCTCTCAGATCTTCAGAGACTGACTAAGTAACTGATTTATTGATTTAACCCACTGAACAGGTAAGACTGGAATCGACTGGTCTGTTACACACATCCTATGCGCCATAGTCTGTTTCTAATTAAGAATCTAATGTTTAGTCTGTTGGTCAAAAAAAATTATTTCTCGCATCATCTAGATTTTAAAAGCCCTACCCAGCCACATTTTTTTTTTATTTTCTTATTCAAAATTTATTTGTCCCCAATGCGTTTCAGATTATTATATTCAATCACGACAACAGCGACTGAAACAGATCAGTGACTGACAGTGACGAAATAACGGTAATTATCAATCTGTTTAATTGGATTAATTACGAAACCATATGGACAAATTAACCCACTCAACAGTAATCTGCATCACCTTGTTATCTGGTTATTAAGTTATCTAATTATGTGTACTCGGACAGCTCGGGAACGTACAGTCCCCACGCGCAAATATGCGCATGCGCAGTAACCCACATTTATGACATGATGTTTTCCCAAGTTTTGCTAAATTATATTATAGAATAAGTTTTAAATAGATTAAGCGTATATGAAGTGATTATCTTAAGAGTAACGAAGGAGATTGTCCAAAGGCATTGTTTTCTCTCTCTCTCTCTCTCTCTCTCTCTCATACACACACACACACACACACACACAGGACGACGAAGCGGGTTCATTCACTGGTGGAGAGGGAGAGATCTGGCCCGTTTCCTAACAAAAATTTATCTGTTGTCCTGGACACTGAATCATATAGTTGATGGTCACTCGACTTTAATGGGTTGTAGTTCATTTGTTTGTTTGTGTGTGAGAGACAGACACAAAGACAGAGAGAGAGAGAGAGAGAGAGAGAGAGAGAGAGAGAGAGAGAGAGAGAGAGAGAGAGAAAGAATAAAATATGTTAAAATGAAAAGGACCTGATGATGTCAACTTTACACCACCTAGTTGAAGCTTTCCATCAGGTTCTCTCTCTCTCTCTCTCTCTCTCTCTCTCTCTCTCTCTCTCTCTCTCTCTCTCTCTCTCTTAAAACCGAATTATTAATTTCCCAAAAGAATAAGTATCGCCGTGTCTGGCTGTTTGCCAGCCATTCAGTCAATCAGTCAAGCTGTCATGCTGTCTCTCTAATTAATCAATTACATGCATAACAGTCGGAATGCAATTACATCCCGAGGATTTAATGGGAATTACCTCCCTTGGCGACAGCAGATTTAATGTGGGCAACACTGACGTTGAAATTTATCTGCCAAATTGACGAGTATAAAAGTTTTATCTTAAATGCATTAAGTTGGGGAGGCGAACTGGTGTGATTGATTGCTTTATGCTGTGAACTGGCGTTACCAGTACTGTCATGAATTAAATTTTTTTTACGGGCGATTTTTACATTTCGAGTCCAGGTTCAATATGTATGTATTTCTTATGGTATGTCGTCTAAGAAAGGTAAGTCCATCATCCGCTCCCCTCCTCCCCACTAAACAAATAATTAAACAAATCAATAATAAATCATTATTAATTCGTTTAGTGATGGCAGAACCGCCCCCTAAATAGAGGCAGTTTAAATGATGTAGTGAACACAAATCGTAGAGAGTTCCAGATTCTCGAAGTGAATGGAGCGAAAGATTTATGAAAACGGTGAACCCTTCAGGCTGCGAACTCCACACATTATCTGATGGAGAGTGAAGCCTAATGTGTACAAAGAGAAACAGGAAGTGAAGGCTCCAGAGATGCAAAAAGATTTTGACAGCAATGTCACCAGCTCGTATATCGGG
>NC_089763.1:49567779-49570279 GCF_040412425.1 Macrobrachium rosenbergii
GAATAAAAGTCTTCCTAAGTGTCGCAACTCCTTTGGAAATAAGGACGTAAAAGGGCTTTACTTATCTGACTTGCGAAAACTTCATTCGTGAGGATATCTTGTCACAAAGAACAATATTACAGAATTTCTTTTGGCAAACTTAGTCCAGGTTCTTTTATCTTACTTACCACTAATGCAACGGCACTGATCTATTTCAGATTGAGAAATGTGCGAATTTTATCTAAAATATAAAGGAATTTCTTTAATAAAAAATATGGCTTTCTATGTGTACAATATAACAAAATCATTGATATCATGAAAAGGACAAAATGGAATATCATTGCTGTTTCTATTATCTGATTTTATCATCATAATATAATTGTTATTATTGTCCTTATTATTAATACTGTTATGTTCCTATTATTTCTCAAAAACAAAGCGCTGCTCATATTTAACAAGGCTTCAAGCTATATTCTGCTAATGATGTCTTAAATTCTGGCTTTTCTCGTTTATAATTTTTTTAACAGTAAAAGAAATTTGAGATACAAAATCTGAAAAAAATGTTCCTATGGTTATCCACGATTTTTTCTCGACAGCCAATTAGTAAAAACATAAGTTAATTGGATATTTGTGTTTTTTTTTTTTTTTTTTTGCGTAATCTCACTTTCCTTCCATGCTCCAGGTTCGAGTCCAAATGAAGATGCAGAAGGTGGTGCCCTTGGAGGAAGAAGTGCCCCCCAATCATCTCATGGTAGACGACAGGTGTTCGTATAAATTCACAAAGGCCTTAGATGAATCCTAGTGTGTAAATGATAGGCTGAATGTAGATGTAAACTAGGCATACCCTCTTGTTCGATGGTGTTCATTACTATATACCCCATGGCCTTTGAAATGTGGAATCCTTCATTCTACACAGAGATAAAGTGAATCAGTTGAGACTGAGAGTTTTGTATATGATGAAGTTATGGAGTTTGGGATGACACTTGAAAGAAACTACAACAGGGCGAAGAAAGGTGTACGCTATTGCGAGGTATTATAGATTAACTGGAGAAGTAGCAGTTTTGTTTGAATAAATGCACAAGCGCACAAACCTCTGTATATGCTCGGAAAGTTAGTTACATACAGACACACTCGGAACTACATGTAAACGCGGTATCACGTACACATATACAGACACAAACACATATATATACGTATATATGTAAGTAAAACTGATTCATGAAAAGATGTCATATCATAATCCATTTGGGTATGTACTCGTGACACGTGACCTGAAAGGTTTAGCATATATAATACAATACAGTGATTATGACTTATGTTGTATTTGGATGACATCATCTAAATGTAGCTACAATTTACCCTTAACCGAAGAGGCAAATACATGGGAAAATATGGCCTTAATTTTCCTTTCATAAAGGAATGAAAAAAAAATATTCTTGTGTTTTTAAGGAAGGAGGCAAGTGTGATTATATATTTATTTGTCTGTCAAACCAGATCGTCCTCTTGAAAGAAGAGTGCAATAATATTGCTTTTATTTGTTCGTTGGAATCCAGTATGACATGAAATGAAAATATTTTTGCTCTGGTTGTCAGGAGAGGATGTACGTCAAAATATCTCTTTAGAAATAATTTAGTGTTAGAAAAAAAGGTAAATGTGGTTTTCTATACGCATGAGAAATAACAAAATTATTCCTTATGTATGGAAGCATGTGAAAAGAAACTAATTTCTTTTGTCAGTAAGAAAGGTCAGTGTGTTTTTTAAGGCAAATACAAGGATCTATGCCATTTGCAGGATGCATCAGTGACAACATTAAGCAAATTAATGATGAATGCTTGAAAAAGTATAAAAGTGATCACAACAGTTCAGTTAGAACCGAGATAGATATCTTAGTTTGTCTAAGTCCAAGAGCGAAGACACCAAATATCCTGGCAACGGTAAGCTGCACACGATATCTGAAACTGATTTTTATTTCTCCACGTCTGAGAGCGAAGACATACGAAATCCCAACGTTTGCAGAAACAACGCGAATCAATCTGAGTCTGTTTTGGCAGAAGTTAAAGAGAAGAAATTCTCCCAGAGATTGAGGAATAACAGTTTCATCCAAGAATAATTCGAGGCGTCAGGGAGGTTTGTCCTTTGTGGTTCCAGATGGGGGAAGTTGCCGGCCATGAGTTGAGGAGTGTGAAACCAAGATAATGGATCCAGAGAAGTTCTTGGAAGTTGTTTGGTTAAAAAAAGGAGATGGAATGTTACCTTTGACTACAGAAATGTGTATATTCCTAATAAACCTTCCCTAAAGAAGAGCTATAAGAAATGTAGACTATCCAACACATGAAGAAATAGGAGGAAATGATTATGGTCTAGACACCATGAAAAAACTTCGCTTCCAAGAGAAAAAAACAAGGAAATCTGAATCCGGAACCACAAAATAGATTTAAAAACTCATAAAATAGTAAAGACATACTATTCATGAGAAATGCACAAATGAAAGATCATTTGTTATAAATACAAAAGAGACGTG
>NC_089763.1:49575279-49605279 GCF_040412425.1 Macrobrachium rosenbergii
TCATTTCAGACATCCGCTAAAGGACCGTCACAATGGCCGCTTCAGGGGAAGGCCCCGTGCTGGCAAAGCCAGCTTAATCTTAACTAACCAAGCTAGAACAATATCATTATGCCAATTTTGAACATGCTTATGTTTGAGCTTCGTAAATTTAGTCTAGTAATTTCTATTACCAGAGTATTTTTTCGTCAAACGCACCAGTAGAGTTTCTCTACCTTGAACATCATTAACACTAATTCAAAAAGGTCGTATTAATCCTGATAATTATTAACAGTATTATTAATAACAATTTCACCCTACAAAAACGTGTATGGAAACTGAATTAAGGGAAAAAAGACGCTGCCTTCATTATACTTTGCAGTTTCTGCATCGCAGAAAGGATATGCGGACTTCGATTTATGACCTTTACTCTAGACAAAATGAAACAGGGATGCGGATAGGACAATTACATTTCTTTTCTGAAAAACGGGAATCATTTTGCACCGTACACTGCATGATGTTAGAAAGACACGACGAATAAAAAACATAATGTGAAGCGAAATGAAGTAGAGCAGGAAATAGTTAAAAATATGGGAAAGATTTTTTTAACTGTATTACTGACTTCATAAAAGGTGGGAAAATACTTACATGCTTGAGACACCTTTACGTGAAAAAAAAACTCTCATATACAGATATTTGGTATTCACAGAAATTTATCTTAGACAAAAAAGAAAATGAAGCAAACGAAAAGAAAATCTTCTCCAGTATCTCTAAATATTTTCTTAGAGGCAGTGGGAATTCGGTTCTTCATGTTGTGAAATGAAATGCAATGGAATTCAAGTTTTGTTGCGATCATAAGTCTCAATTCAATTTTAAAATTGCATGTTATTTTTTTCTTTGTTGAGTTAATACGCATTCTTCTGAGGAGCTGAAATATCATTATAAATGTTCTGAAATATTGTCCTCCCACATACTGTATAGACATTTGATGAAACTGAGTAACGATAATTAATATATCTATATAACTTCAGATAACTATTTCCGTCATTAACGATATTTATCTCTCTCTCTCTCTCTCTCTCTCTCTCTCTCTCTCTCTCTCTCTCTCTCTCTCTCTCTCTCTCTCTCCTTGAATTTTAAACCATCACACATACTTCCATCTATCGTTTTTTGGCAATAATACTTATATCGCTCAAGCCCCTACAGTGCTCTCTCTCTCTCTCTCTCTCTCTCTCTCTCTCTCTCTCTCTCTCTCTCTCTCTCTCTCTCTCTTAAATTTTTAATCACACATACTTCCAACTATCGTTACTCTTGTTCCAACACAAACAATACTCTCTCTCTCTCTCTCTCTCTCTCTCTCTCTTTTAAAACTTAAGTCATTACAAGCTTCTACCTATCGTAACTTTTGTCACTAATATTCATATCGCTCTAATACCAAAAACTCTCCTCTCTCTCTCTCTCTCTCTCTCTCTCTCTCTCTCTCTCTCTCTCTCTCTCTCTCTCTCTCTAACACACACACACACACACACACACACACATACACACACAGGCACGCGCGCCCGAGCAATCGCACAATCCTCTACAAACCCAAAGAACATCACATTTACAGGTCACCTCCCCTCACTTATACGAAATGTCAGTGCCCTCGCCAATCCCCTGCAAAGAGCCAATCCCGGAAAATCCCCTTTTTAAAATTTTCCGGGGAGAGAGAGAGAGAGAGAGAGAGAGAGAGAGAGAGAGAGAGAGAGAGAGAGAGAGAGAGAGAGAGAAAGTGGGACAAATCGCAGTTCGAGAAATCTCGGGGCCAAACTTCCTTGTCCGAGAGAAACTTCGACGAGCTCTCGCGGAAGTTACGCTCGGTTAGGACTTCGATTTAAGCTGATAAAGGCGAAGTGTAATGAAATGGACGTCCTAAGGTAAAATGGAGACAGAACGGATAATACCGGATTACCTGAAGAGCTCCTATCCAGTTCAGCCCGAGTTCGTTTCTTTTCCGGAGGATTGGCGACGCTTTCAATAATTCTGGAGTGAGGGAACTCTTCTGAATTTTTCCTCTTAATTTTTCTTGTTAACGCCTTTATCGTCGGTAGATAAAATGTGAAAAACGAATATTGATTATTCATAAATTCCAATGTGTCAGGTAAATATGATGAAGTTGAACTTGCCCTAAACTTGGTAATTATTCCAAAATTAGCTGTAAATCATGATTTTTTTGCTTTAATTGTTCTTATTTAAAAGACACGCTGGTATTTGCATTACATTAATCCATAAATTATGGATGATCGTCAGTTTATCACATGTGCCTTAGCATCATTACTATTTTAATTGTGAATAAAATAGCAGCTTTACCGTTATTTCATCAAACCACCTAAGAAGAAATTGCCTTAGTTCTCATGTTTTCAGGAGTAAGGGCCGGTTTAAAAAAAAATTACAAAATTACAAAATACTACCCTTCCTTTATAAAATACCTATAAATTTGATTACCATTTCAGATAACTGATAAACATTTTTTTCCATGAATGAATAAACATCGCGAGTTTTGGGGAAAGAAGAGGAAAAGAAAATGGTTTAATCAAATTATTGCCCCCACTGCCTGCTTTCCTTCTGGGTCCATATCCAAGAAATATTTTTATTTTTTTATAAAATATATACAGTAATTTTACGAGATAATTTCCTTAACATTATCAACATCAAGGGGATAATTACTGTATACATTTTATAAGAAAAAGAAAAATACTGCTTGGATATGGACCCAGAAGGAAAGCAGGCAGTGGGCGCAATAATCAACATTATTAAAATCAAGGGGATAAAGAGACTAAGAGTAGCTATGCATTTACTATTTACTCTGCGTACAAGGGGCAAATAAAAACAAAAATAGTTCAGTGACTGAGTGCTGTGTGTAGACTGCATAATCTTCACGGAAGCGGATTTCTATCATGGCGCTATCATTCGCCAACTTCGGATTATTTTCTCTTCCCATCGGAGAAAGGCCAGATCTGATGGGGTTCGGGAAAAAGAAAATACCACTCAATCAATTCCCATAATGGAAAAAGTTGAAAATTAGCAGGTTTTAGCGCTTAGTTCAATGGGAAATGATATCGACATCGATGGTCACGCGGCCGATTTCTTTTCTTTTATTTTTTCTTCTTTTTTTAATTCCAACGCTCGGTAGATCTTCGATGAGTGAACGAAAATTTTAAAAAACTTATTTTTTTTAGGCCTTGCGTACCCTTCTTTAAACAATGAAATAACACTAATATTTCGTTGTTGGTATTCTAAATACTTTATAATGACCACCTTTTGACGATAGCTTCATCAAATGTGGGAACTCATATTCCGTTAATTAGCAATAGCGCCTGAATGGAGAAACTTACTGATAAGATTAATAACCAAAGTTAACGAACCGAGAGGAACCAGAGAAATGAGTAAAGGGCTCATGAAGACAGACATACAAACAACCAGGCAGACGGAGAAACGAGAAAGAGAGGCAGAGGTAGAGAGGAAGAGAGAGACAGAGAGAAAGGGGGGAACGACCTTTTCAAGGCAAAAAAGGGCGCCGCAAGATGCATGGTTATTTCTCAGACTTTTAGAATAGGATCTTCCTGAAAACCGCCAGAGGCTGTCAGGGGCTTCTCGGGAGGCTCAAGAGCTTAAGATAAAAGAACGAAGGGTCAGACTCAAGATTCCCGAAGACTTAGAGGTCGACGGAGAGTGACGGCCCGAGAGTCCCTCTCCCGCGCCGGAGGGATTTATTTTCTTAAGGTGTGCTAAATGAGCTGAGAAATTGTTGCTCTTGCTGCTGCTGCTGCTGCTGCTGCTGCGGCTGCTGCTGTTATGGGGCTGCCCTCTGATGGCAAGAGTGATAAGCATCCGGTGACAAGATGCAAATTATTTCTGCAGTACGGATTTCTTTGCGTGGAGGCAAGACCTTTCCTGATGTGCATAGCTTGAATGTGTATTATTTTACTTGAAATTCATTTTTCTAGGGAAGAACTGTTATTTGTATATGCATACACATACACACATCTACCATTCATACATACACAGACATATATGCATGTGTGTGTGTATGTATATATATATATATATATATATATATATATATATATATATATATATATATATATATATATATATATATATATATATATATTATTATATATTTTGTATATTCATTTATCACACATTACCACAGGTTATACCTACACCCCGTTTCTTATTTTTCATATATATATATATATATATATATATATATATATATATATATATATATATATATATTAACTTTAACACATACACAATTGTTCTGTGCATTAGTAGAATTCCTAAAAGGACCTCATTCAAACTGGATGGTATCCATTAGATACCATCCAGTTTGAATGAGGTCCTTTAAATAATATATATATATATATATATATATATATATATATATATATATATATATATATATATATATATATATATATATATATATATATATATATATATATATATATATATATATATATATATATATATATATATATATATATGTATATATGTATTTAATTTTTCTAAGGAAGACTGTCATTTATATGCATACACATACACATACCTACTATATATATACATACATACCTTCACACACTCTATATATTTATACATGCACACACAGACACACATATATATGTGTGTGTGCATGCATGTATGAATATATAGTGTGTGTGCGTAGGTATGTATGTATATATAGAAGGTGTGAGTGAGTGTATATATATTCCTATCAAGTAATTAATTGGTACCTCCATCACTAGACTACTGTTTACTGTCATCAAGCATTAAAAAATAATTGAAAAAAGGAGTGGATCTTCACTTTATAATAAAAAGGTAAGGAAATCCGTTATCATTATCATTATCGGAAATGTAATATCAGTGGAATTACTAATGAATTAATGAAATTGAATGTTACACATGCTTAAAATATTGTTATCCAATAAAAATGGCAATAGAAACCAAATAGTGGAATCTAAAAAAAAAATTAAATCCAGTCCAAAGGTTTTTAAGAGTAGATATATTTTGGTAATATTTTGTATTGCAGTTTAAATCTAATATAAAATGGTGTTGGTGGCTTATGTGAAAAAAAAATTGAAACATTTATTACTATAATGAGAATCATTATTTTTACTCAAGCCGTAAACTTCTATGGATAAACCGAAAAGTCCACTAACTTGACAGGGGAAGCATCTAGAATTAAAATTCCTGTGAGAAAAAACATCAAAGAATGGAATAATATTCAGAATAAACGAAACAAAGACAAATCTATACATATATGTTACATGAACAGTTGTCAAGAAAAAAATAGGTTCGAGCAATGGTGCACAGCACTTCAAAATGGTCTTTCAACCACTATCGAATTCTAGGCAACAACAGACATAGCTTTGCCAGAAATACCATTCCAAGGTTCCAAAGTAAGGGGAATTAAAAACCTCTGGCGCTGGGTACGTAGAATACAGGCACTGGCGATGTTCAAAATAGGTGGCACGCGGTGATTTCAATAGGGTGGGCATTAGAGGTAAAAAAAATTGTGGATGATGCAAGTTTCTTACACAAAAGATTTAAAGCACCTGACTTTAGCCGTATTACTTCTGGAGATACAGGAACCTGTAAAAACAACTTAAAGTTTTCCTGACAAGAGGATAAGATGTGTATTTATTTATTTGTTTATCTTTTTTTTAAAGCCCCACAAATGAAAAAGCTTGGAGTCGGAAGTGATCTCACGAATTCCTAAATACTCCGGATCAGAATTCAAGCACAATACTACCCAAGACAATGAACCATGGAGAGGGAGGATGGTATTGTTCTCTGTCAATAGTGTGCAACAAAGGGCAATCAGTGAAATCATTACGTTTTACTTTGCAATGTTATATTTCACTACCTAATGCCTACATAAAGAATTTATGCGTGCGCACACACACACGCATATATAAATATATAATGTGTGCGTGTGAGAGATCTACTGTATATATATATATTTATATATATATATATATATATATATATATATATATATATATATATATATATATATATATATATATATATATATATATATATATATATATATATATGTACGTATATATTATATATATTAAATATATATACATATGTATTTACGTATATATACATACGTACACACATATATAAATAAATACAAACATACATATATGCAGCATATATATACATATATACATACACACCAACGAAAATACATCAGCGGTACCAACACCTCCACATGAATATCTGTTTCCTGAACAAACCCAATTTCAAAGCTCCTCCACATGACATTTTGCTGCTTCTCGAATGATTTGCGCAGACATTCTCCCTTCTGGCCGACAAGACGGTGAAACCGCAAATCAATACTTACAAGGAAGATAAGAGAGAAGGGACTGAATGTACGTGGCCACTTTAATGGCCGTCTGAAGGCCATGAAGGTGGGCCATTGACTTTGGATAGTCCTCGGGGTATGAAAGTCGATAGGGTGGAAAACTCGACTCTTTAACCTTCTTTGTGTTTGTTCCTGCCACTGGGGCATTGGAAAACTCGACTCTTTAACCTTCTTTGTGTTTGTTCCTGCCACTGGGGCATACTTTTTTCATATATATATATATATATATATATATATATATATATATATATATATATATATATATATATATATATATATATATATATATATATATATATATATATATATATATATATATACACACATATATATAATATATATATATATATATAATGTATGTATGCGTCTATATCTATAAGATATACATATACAGTCGTGAATTTTTGTCACATACACGAATGACACACACACCAGATTCGATTCCTGGCCGGGACAGATGCACTTATCATTTATAATTTATTTAGTGTGTATTCTCAAAATTTATTCCCAAGGTACAGTGAATTCAATATTAAATTATAATTCTGCCTTAATATTTGTGGATATGGATGTGTATATGTATGTATGTATGTATGTATGTATGTATGTATGTATGTATGTATGTATGTATGTATGTATGTATGTATGTATATATACATATACATATAATGCAAATACAGAGAGAGGGAGAATAAAAATCATAAATGTTAAGGAAAAGATGAATTGCAGAATTGCTTCTTAAAAAGCTGGCCATTAGACCAGACCTGGCGCTCCATGGCATTTCGAGTTCATTATCTTCTGAAGATCAACAATTCCTTGTCAAGTGGAGCTCGTTGAAAGAGCATCCGATGCTTGGTCATTATGGAAAGGACAGAGCAATGGTAACCATTCTATTTACGTTTCCGGATGACCATTACGCAGATAACGAAGTACACACGGCTGTGCAGAAATGCTTATTTATATTTTTCATGGAAAGTATTTCTTGTTATTGCCAGTTTTCTTCGTTGTATGCTAAGCAACAACAGGAAATGCTATTAAAGATACTCTTACCCTACAGCTGACTTATCTTATGGAGGAGTATAACTAAGGAAAGTAATAAAACATTGGCAACTCTCAGTTTCTGATATCGACAAAAGTTATATCATACACCGTAGTATTAACTGTGATCAACGACAATGCAAGCTTGTCAACCGTAGGCATTCTTGAAACGTTAGAAATAACTGATCTCAATAGCTTCATTTGCAGGCTCATTGCCTTTTCTCGCCAGAACAAACTTCGCAAATGGTATACTATCCCGAGTTGTCTCTAATAGGCCTAATGAGCTAGACTCAAATTCAGTCTTCGTAGAAGGACGTATTAAAGCCTTCTCGGTGGAACCGCTGTTGCAGCTTCAGTCCGAATCCAGCCACGGCAGGTGAAAGGCTGTTCGTTTACTTCCTGCTCGGAACTCGGCTTGTACTTATAAAGAGTATCCAAAAAATGACAGGAGATCGAGAAGTTTAGAGGCTATTGTGACTTCAAAATTTATTTCTGCTTAAATGGATTAATAAAGTATTATATGCATACATGTGTATGTATACATATATATAATACATATACATATATACATATATATATATATATATATATATATATATATATATATATATATATATATATATATATATATATATATATATATATATATATATATATATATATATATATATATATATATATATATATATATATATATATATGGCGCTGTTATTTAGCTAATTGTCCATAACCTCTTATATATTCCATAACCTTGTACTAAGTACTGTACATTTCTAAGATGCATTGAAGGGAATGATAGTTAGAATTGCAATTCAGACCATCATTTCTTTTACTGACTTTATAGAAAGATGATATAATATTACTGGCCATGTTATTCCAGTTAAGTAACTCATTCAACTTTAGATGTGCGATCAATATATTTAGGAGATATTGATAAAATATCAATATGGAAAAAATATGAAATATAACCAAAGAAGACAATACTAATGTCACACTTATTAACTGATCGAAGTTTCAATTAGTAAATTAAATGAAGCTCAATAAGGCTTACACCAAACGTCGTACCTAAAAAACAGAATAAGAATATTAGATTTAATTGATTTGAAACCGGATGCCATTGAAGAATACAAATTTTTATCAAAATATAATTTGATGTTTATCCCTTGTGTTTGCAGAAGCTATAGAGCATATTTTACCAGGGGCATATCAGCCAAGAGCTATGAGCAAGGTTTAGTACTGCCATGTGATGTAAACTTCTTGTTTGCTCAGTAATTCACTCATTAAGGCCTAAGAGTTAGCATAGGATAAAGTCCATCTTTTTCGAGGTTCTTCTTTGGTTTAATTTAATAAACACAAATTATATATATATATATATATATATATATATATATATATATATATATATATATATATATATATATATATATATATATATATTTAATGTCTGTTGTACTTTCACGGGTCAATTCTTATTCAAAATTACACATAATCACTTAAATAAAAACTGTATCTAGTTCGGTTTTACGTTTATATCAATAAATGAATCAACGATATGTGTTTGTTTGTTACCCTCTTTAGTAATTATGTGATTTCTATATTTGTGACTACTAAGAGGTTTATTGTACGTAAAACTTACCATAAAGACTCACTGCTCTGTTTATTATAAATTTACAGGTTGCCATTTTACTCTTTCTAACGGTACTAACGGACAACTTGAATTGTATAGTAATTTTTATCGTTGCGCGAAAAATTTGTTCGTCTGGGGATACAAATATACAGCTTTTTGCACAAAACTGTAGCCAAAGCTCTGGAGTGAACTCAATGACGCCAAAATATAGCGCCAAAAAAAGCTGATGACGTAGTGTCATACTCTCTCTCTCTCTCTCTCTCTCTCTCTCTCTCTCTCTCTCTCTCTCTCTCTCTCTCTCAACATACTGACTTCCTATCAGTAGAAGTCATCCCCGTCTTAGCTTACGATAACCACAAGAAATGAAGGCGGTGCAAAAGAATTAAACAAAAATAAGTTCCAAAATAGAGCCTACTACAGAACTTTGAGGAATTCCATCGATGGAAAAATTGAGAGAGAGAGAGAGAGAGAGAGAGAGAGAGAGAGAGAGAGAGAGAGAGAGTAATAAATCAGGTATCCCTTTGATCAAAACATATGGCACTATTCAGAAGTTTTCCCAATATTTCGGGAGCAAGACCTTGACTCTCTCTCTCTCTCTCTCTCTCTCTCTCTCTCTCTCTCTCTCTCTCTCTCTCTCTGTGTGTGTGTGTGTGTGTGTGTGTGTGTGTGTGTGTGTGTGTGTGTGTGTGTGTATGAGAATATACTGACGTCGTAACTGTAGAAAGTCTGGCCCTCTACGCCTCCCATAACCACAACGATATCTCGGTACTTAACATTAAGACGTGGCCTTGAAATGATTTCAGTAAATTCGAGGCTCCGGATTTCAAGTTAAAAGGAAGGCAGAAATAATCCTGGACTCGAAAGCGGCGTATTTCTCTCTCGGGCTCAATGGGTAGTCACTCAGTCGTCTCTAATGCACTTTACGATCACTTCGGACTTGGATTTAAGCTGATGAGGATGAAGTCCAATGAAATTAACGGCCCTGGGAAATGGAGGCATTAAAGATAAGCTCCATTTCTCCCAAGAATGCCAGTACCAGACCCCTGACCACCAACATCTCATAAGAAGCTTTTCTTTTTGAGTATGAACACATACATACATACATACATACATACATCATGTCTGAAAAAAGGGGTTACAGTTCGGGTTTCCTAAGAGGAAAGAGGGTACAGCGACTGGTAGTTGGCTGCCTAATGGCTTTCAGTCGGTTTTGGAACCGAGATTTTGTGTCCATAAATGTCAAGAATGAGCAAGACAGAGGCAAAAAGATATATATATATATATATATATATATATATATATATATATATATATATATATATATATATATATATATATATATATATATATATATATATATATATATATATATATACATACTATATATATATATATATACATATATGTATATATATATATTATATATATTTGAAGTTTCTCATAGTTGCCTACAGTCTTTAAGGATCTTAGATTATGTCCTCGTTATTGTCTGGGATAAAGGATTAATATTATTATGCTTCCTGAATTATGCCTCAATGAAACATAGCTCGCTAATATCGTGTTTAAAAAGTCACTTTAAAGAGCAATCAGTCTATCTGGATTCTGATAAATTAGATACATATATATATATATATATATATATATATATATATATATATATATATATATATATATATATATATATATATATATATATATATATATATATATATGTGTGTGTGTGTGTGTGTGTGTGTGTGTGTGTGTGTGTGTGTGTGTGTGTGTGTGTGGTTTGGGTGTGTGTGTGTTTAAGTAAAATTTGTTCTTTTTTTAATTTTGCAGTTTAAAATGTTCATTTTAATTATGGCAAAATATGGCGTAATTAAAAACATTTTTGTATGCGTAATCGTCATTTTCGTTCCTAATACTTTAGGTTCTACACCGAAGTGTTCTTTGGGACTAAATTTTCCCGGGGTGAATAATCTAGCCAGTGATTATTAATGACTACTGCATATCTCAAGATATCAGAAAGAGTCACAGGAAACTATCGATTGTTGGAAATGAAAGGAAGATCAAACTTGGTACCAAACAATCAACTCTGCGAGTGAGTACAATTAGTCATCTCGTCAATTCTGATGTAACCATACATAATGAGGGAGAGAGAGAGAGAGAAGAAGAGAGAAAGAGCTCAGTGCTATTGGAAATATTATCATTGCATTGTCCTTCGTATTATATAAATCTCATGGTCACAAGGGAAAGGCCATTTATAAAGTTTATACTTACAACGTTTTTTTTTTTTCAACCAAAATGTAGACTCCTCCCCCGCCCCCTTTTTTTTTGGTTTTCATAACCTTAACTATTTCTAAGGAATAAGATATAATATTTAGGCCTACAGCGAAGTGTGGGACCTGTGAGGTCATTCAGCACTGAAGGTAGTGTTGAAAAACTGTTAGGAGAGGGTGGAAATAAAATGGAAGAAAAAAAATATGAATGGAGCCATGGAGGTATAGTAAAAGGAAAGAAAGAGGTTGCAGCTAAGGGTAGGAATGACGCTGCAAAGAACCTTAAGCAATACCTAAAATGGCCCGCGTGAGGTGCACTGATGACACTACCCATCTACTGGGTTAACGACTTTTATTTGAAGAAAGGTTAACCTGAGTCTTAGCTTCAGCATGCCTGACACTGAATTCATTTAAATTCACCAATATGTCCTACTACAGTACTGTGTATCATTTACCTTAACGGCCAGGTTAACTCCCAAGTTCAACGCTATGACGTTGCAGGGTAACTCATCCACAAAAAAAAAATAAAAATAAAAATAATGTGAGATCAAGTTCATACGAATTATTTTATGTAAATATTAGCAACACTTTGTAGGAATGCACTAAAATTTAAATTGAAAGGCGGCCAATCGCTGCTTTAAACCTCAGATTATTTGGGTAGTAAACAGTCTGGCATGAATAGAATCCATAACTGGTCTGGCAGGCATTTATGGCCTCGAACCTAAACATATCTTCATAATAATGAACTTAGTAGGCAAGATGATGACTTCTTGAAAAATGTTCATTCTTACGCCAGTCTGAATGCCCTTCTTGTGGAAAACATTATGAAGGGCGAATAACGCAGTTGACCTCCGGGAGAAGGGATGAACAAATGTATACAAGTTATCTGACCCCAGAACTGCAAAGTTCTTGTTCCTATCAAAAAAGAAAAATGATTCATTGCGTAGCTGTTCGTATTTGTAGTCTTTCGTTATAATCTCTCCAGTAGTTATTAGCTTTTCTTTCGTTTATTTGCAACTGGAGCAAAATATAGTCATAAATCAGCGACGAGAATGTGATGGAACTGTGTTCTGTTCTATTTGCCTGGTAACAGACTCCATAAGTTCACAGAATACATTACAAATTACGGTGATCAAAAGACTCTCAGGAATTATGCAGGGTTTGCTTACGTTGGAATTCATATCACTCATCTGTATAATCTGTTTGAAAGGTAGAGCATTAATTTGCACGATCTCCTGGCAAGCAAAGTGCTGAACTGAAATCAATGCACATAAAATACACAAGAAAGTACAATGTTGCACATGCAAAATGGGGAACTAAAATCAGTTTGATGCATTTACAAATAATAATAATCCTTATTACTGGTGGCGGTGGTAGCACTAGCAGCAGTAATAGTAATGGGTTTTATTTGTATATCTGGTATTACTGCTTTAAAATATATTTTAAAACCTGCTATAATTCTTTTAAAATATTAGTTTCCCAATGTTTGTGTTAATTACGCACATCTATTCCTATTCAAAGCGCTTGTGCCTTATTATACTTGCACTCTGGTAAGGCTAACTATGGTTGCATGCACAGATGAGTTTCCATGATAAAGAGATGATTCTGCATAATTAGGACTTGATCTGGCCAAAGCGTTCATGTTTAATTAACAACATTATGTCAATAACCTTCATGATCTTGTGGAATGCATTAATCAACTACTTACCCCTCTCTCTCTCTCTCTCTCTCTCTCTCTCTCTCTCTCTCTCTCTCTCTCTCTCTCTCTCTGTGTGGAAAGAAGTGATCTTGCCCTTCCTATTTCACATCCCACAACCACAATGACTTTCCAGCGGACAAATATGCGAAGCGGCTTTCAAAGGATTCCTATAAATTCCATTCCCAAAACCTGAACTTAAAAGAGCCAGAGAATCAATCATGAACTCAGCAGCGACGAATGTCTTTGGTCTTAAGAAGGCCGAGTTGCTCAACGTTCTTAATGGCGTTTCCAATGGCTTCGGACTTGAATCTAAGATGATGAGGATGAAGTCCAATGAAATGACGTCTCTTGGGGAATTGGGGCATTTGGGATAAGACCCATTTGTTCCAAGACCACCGAGCAAATGTTATCCGTCAATTCAGTCACTTCCCTTTTCCCTCACCGAAATATTTCTTGGTCGGTGAAATTTGTTATGTCATGCATATTATAATTAGAGATGTGCGAGTTATTTTGCACCTTGATTTTGCACCTTGAGTTAGGCTTGATTACATGCTTATAATCATCGCTGTAAATATATTTTCATGTAGAAATTTAAAAGGTAAGTTAATGTACATAATACACATATATTTCTGTTGCACTTATAAGAATGTACATGCATGTGTATATGCACGCATTCTTACACAACTTATATTCAAGGCCGGGTAAATACCACATTCATGTGTCCCTGAATACATGATCAATTATATATTGTACAAGTAAATATATTGAAGGTGAATAGGTTCTTAATTTCCGCTCTTTTCGGAATATGGATTCTATTGATCTTACGCTCACTTTCCGACAGAATTGCCATAAATTTGTTTCTCATAATATCGCTGAATTTCATTCAAAACCTATCAAAAATCGAAAACAAAATCCAAGTCCTTAACACAAAGGATAAATCAAGGGAAACAATAATAACTCATTATGTTCAGAAAATCCATCATATTACAATTTTCTCTCTTCATTTACCTACAACATCAGAACGCTATATATAATTCTTGTTTGTATGCTGGCCCTAAAATCAGTGTCACCTTCTTAGACAGTGTGTGTTCCAAGGTATTACACACAAGAAAATGCTGTCAGTGGAAGGTACACGCTCAGCCGAATGCTCCCTAAGACTTTCTTGATTTCCTGGCAACGGAAAGACCCACGAGAACTTGTTGCCTTTTTATTACAAAGCGAAGGAGTGCGTCCCAAGAAAGGTAAATCAACCATGCCACAAAGGTGTTATTTCCTCCACGCTGGCAAAGGAAATTCTGACTTTCATGTGATCAACAACACAATTTTGCAGCGATATCTAGAGACTGAAAGGAAAGAGATGGTCTCCTTTTGGAGGGTCTTCGAACTATTTTTGATCCTGTATTATTTTTCGCCTTTTGTAAATTAGTAACACGTTTAAATGCAAGTAAATTTCCACTTTACAAGATTCGAAGTAAATCCGCAATTCTTTCTCATTCATTTTTCATGCTTTTTTTTTCCTTCAATCTCTATTTTATTTCATGAATTATATGATGTGCAGTTAGCAGTTAACACTTAAGGATATTTTACAAGATTCTCGCGAAGGTCGTTAATGTAACATCACAATTCTTATAATAACCGACTCTTCGATTAGGTTATTTTTGAAATTTGGCACAGGATAACTGAAAATTTTACTCAATCCTTCTGATACGATAGAAAAATTTATCGGAAAATAAGCTGCTTTAGATTATCTACTGCAAAACTCGACTCCTGTGCTATCAGAATAACCGTTACCCTCCGTACACAGCACACATTAGTTAGATAAGAAAACACTTTTGTGGTTTATGAATAGCATCGACACTGAGTTTCCAAAGCTAGTCCACACAATTACGCAAACTAATGTAAACTGTAAGACCTCTGCTTTCTAATTCCATCCGGAAACAAGGCCATGATATGTAAGAAAAAAACCGAATTTATGATGATAAATAATCTAATAATAGATCAATAAGTCAATATTAATACAAGTAAAAAAAAAACAAAAAGTTAACTGCTCTTGTAGAATTCATGTTCATCCTAGGTATATCTCTATGTGCTCTTTCGAACGGAAAAAATTCATTTCAAAATTTAATAACGAATTTAATCATTGTTAGAAAGTAGTCGGCCCTCTCTTAAACATGTTCTGTTAACAGGATGGAGGCATCATTCAGGCCAATTTTATACTGGGTGTTATCAAATCACCATATAATTCTTTTCTCTTCTGCGGTATAATTGTACATCAATTGGCCACTGTTCATATTTTGGCAGAGGGAAATACACAAGCAACGTGTGTAAAGCATTTTTATTGCCTATGGCAACAGAGAAAATTGTGAAATGGGGGTAGCTATTCCCGTAGGGTTAAACAGCATGTTCCGAGCAGGCGGACTCAGGGCCAGGGGTCGCAGTTCAGGTAATCCTATCGGTGCTTTTCTTGTCACTGACGTTAGGACCAGCCCGATGGTCATTCTCTAGAGACAAGGTGGGTGGGCGACGGTATATATAGGGGAGCAGCACCAAGCATACAGTATTTACCAGCGTAGAAAAGCCTCTTACGTAAGTACGATAAATCGCCTTCGTCGCCAGCACTAAGGATGAGATAGAGCTCTCAGACACTCCTTCCACACTCACAGTTGTCTCATTTATATATATATATATATATATATATATATATATATATATATATATATATATATATATATATATATATATATATATATATATATATATATATATATATATATATGGAAGTAATCAACGCCCAATTACGTTTGGAACAGAAATAAATTTCTGACTCACATCGGAATCGAACCCAGGTCCTCCAACTGAAAGGCATGGGTGCTTCAACTCAACCACCATTTCTATCATATTCACTCAACAGGGTTAATTCGAATGAAATGCTACCTATTTGGTCACTGATGAGTCGGGAAGTTGGGTGAAACTCGCTGGTAAGCTAGGCAGTAAGCCTGCCCAGGTAAAAGCCCTTGTTTTTTTATTGAAACACCTGGGTTCGATCTTAATGTTAGTCAGAAATTATATATATATATATATATATATATATATATATATATATATATATATATATATATATATATATATATATATATATATATATATGTATGTATGTGTGTGTGTGCGTATGTATATACACAGAAAGATAGTTATACAAATATACACATTAATATATATATATATATATATATATATATATATATATATATATATATATATATATATATATATATATATATATATATATATATATATATATATATACATATATATACATATATTGATAGGTAGACATCAAACAACGTCGTACACATAAGTAAACCCACAATATTTTCATTCAAATGAACCTTGTATGACAGATGAGAAAATGATAATTTTTTTTTTTTTTTTCACTGAAGCAATTCTTCCAGGAACTGTAAAATGGAAGGACTTGAGACAAATGAGCCTCATAACTAAGGCCTCTATTTCCCTAGACCCATTCATCTCGCTGGACTTCATTCTCATCAGCTTAGACTTAAGTCCGGGCCGACGGCAAGGTCCATTAAAGGACGTCCGGGGACTTTGGGTTGATCCAGAGTGACAAACATCGTTATCAAGTCCAGGACGGATTTCTACGTTCCAATTTAAGGTGAGATTTTGGTGTCGAGTCAAGACCGTCTCTTAGTGTGCTCTTGTAGAAAGTTATCTCAATTATGGCTGGGCTGCAAGAAAGATTGTGTGTGTGTGTGTGTGTGTGTGTGTGTGTGTGAGTATCATGTATGTGCACGTGTGTGTGAGAGAGAGAGAGAGAGAGAGAGAGAGAGAGAGAGAGAGAGAGAGAGAGAGAGAGAGAGAGAGAATGAGTGAGTGAGAGAGAGAGAGAGAGGAGGGCATATTTATTTTGTGAATTTGTTTTCTTTACCATATTTTCCAAAAAATGAAAGTGATTCTGTTCAGTTCCTTATTTTCTAGGTAACTGTTTCCAGTGTGCTGCAACATCTTCCTAAAGGTCAGTGGGCTGTGAACAGAACATAAAGGTATTTATATAAAATGCGACTTTCGAATGGTCGAAAGGCCATGAAGTTGAACTCTCTCTCTCTCTCTCTCTCTCTCTCTCTCTCTCTCTCTCTCTCTCTCTCTCTCTCTCTCTCTCTCTCTCTCTCTAGCTGTAGAAGTAAGCATCATGGAATAAAAATAATGGACAAATATAAATCAAAAATCTAACTTGTAAACATATGAAACATACAAAGAGAAGATAAATGAGAGTGAGAAAACTAAAAATAACCCTGAAAACCAGAAACAAAGGGAGTATATAACAGAAAGTGTAATGGAAACAAAAAATGCTGAAAAAGACCTACTCAGCAATTACCAGTACAGAATAATATTGGCCCCAATACTGAACGAAAACAGAACTTCAATCAAACCCTCATCACACATTTTATAGCCACAATATACGTTCAGTAATAAAGGATAAATATTGCGTTTGAAAAATCAAAATGAACTTTTGTTTTAACTCAAAGAGAACAATTCAAACCAAATTGATAACGCAAACATCAGATTGTTAGCAGGGGATATTTCTTTTTAACAAAAGATGGGTAATGGTGTTTACAAGAGACACGGATGAATAAAAAGTGCATACTTCTTAAATAGTAAAAAGGCATATAACTTGTAAACAAAACTCAGAACCAAAAGCAAAGGAGAAACATATTGACTGCAGCATCTAGAAACGGAAATCCCTTTAAATTGTTAACTGACTACTTTAGCTTACTATTACAATACATGTTTGCCATGTTGCTTGGAAGTATTGTGACTAGTTTAAGAAAAGATAAACGACAATAATTAAAATATTTATAACCATATATTCATATTACTTCTTCAATTGCTAAATGTGCTACTTAGCTACATAAGCTAGTGATTTGTATGAATCGCCGTTATATTTAGTAAAATTTCAGGCAATATATTTAAGAAAAATTTTTACTTTTTTTAGTTGTGAGTTGTATGTTTCAATTAATTTTTCCCTTAAAGTTAGAAATCACAATGCTAAGTATAATTCGAGGCAAAAAAAATGCATGCGTCCCAGCCTATTTCGAAATCTAAAATAAAACGCACATACCAATTAGTTACATTACCGGAGGAGAATTCTTCAAAATTACGTCATTTTTGTTCTGAACAACAACAAAAACACTTTTTTCCTAAGCATAGTTGCGAAATACTAATGACAGCATCCAAAATATGTCACTCATCTAGTTCATTTAGTATGATGTGCCATTTTCAACACAAAGCAGCCTTCCACTGTGGCCAAATTTATCAGTAAAAATTTACATGACATCGTTCAGAAGAAAATAAATTCCAAGAAATGATGAAAAATTACTTGAAATTCTACTGCAAAATACGCCAAATATGCCAGTAATAAGTATTGTTACATCATTTCATTATCGCATTCACCTCAGATCCTGAATATCATCATTCTTAACAACAGAGCATCAAAGAAAGAGATAGAGAGAGAACGGGAGAGAGGAAGAATTAAAATACGAATACACTTTCCTCGAAAAAACTGAGGGGTTCCTTAGTTTTTAACGAACTAACAATAATATTTAAGACCTTCTCGGTCACTTGTGTAGGTCACTGGTTTTATCTATAACCAGTACTCTATGGAAACGTTTCTGAAATAATAAGTTTTCTTATGATCATTTTAATGTACTACTGAAGAAAGGCCAAATATTATAGTTTATTGGCGAGTTTGGTGACCCCACCTCACAAAAAGAGCTGCGTGTTCGGTCAAAGAACTATCATGGCTTGGGTTAATGCCGAAGCTAAGTACAGTTTCACTCGACGGGTAAATGGTTTTATCTCTTGACAGCTCAGTGGTAACGTCGACTGGAGTTGCTGGATACGCATCTGTGTTGTGGGATCGAGACTCGGCAGTGCCGTCCATTTATCACTTATAAATTCCCCCTTCGGTGATAATTCCCCATCGGGGATATTCCCGAGGCAGTGTGGATTTGATATTAAGCGACATTTGTAGCTTCATGATTGTATATAAATCACGGTGATAAAAATGTCATAAAAGAGCTGCATGTTCCAAACGTATATCATGGCCGAGGTGGGTTAATGCTGAAGCTTGGTACAAAACACCAGACTCGCCATTAATTCTTTGATAGCTCAGTGGTAAGAACTGGAGTTGCTGGATACGCATCTGTGTTGTGGGATCGAGACTCTAAATTCCCTTTGATAATTCCCATCGAATTCCCGAGGTCACATTTGTAGCTTCATGATTGTATATAAATCAAAAAAAATGTCATAAAAGAGCTTAACGTACCAAAGAACTATCATGGCCGAGGTGGGTTAATGCTGAAGCTGCTCTCGACGGGTAAATAAAGTGACTCGCCATTTTTATACCTTGATAGCTCAGTGGTAACGTCAACTGGAGTTGCTAGATACGCATCTGTGTTGTGGGATCGAGACTCGGCAGTGCCGTCCATTTATCACTTATAAATTCCCTTTGGTGATAATTCCCCATCGGGGATATTCCCGAGGCAGTGTGGATTTGATATTGCGACATTTGTAGCTTCATGATTGTATATAAATCACGGTGATAAAAAATGTCATAAAAAGAGCTGCATGTTCCAAACGTACCAAAGAACTATCATGGCCGAGGTGGGTTAATGAAGCTAAGCTCTCGACGGGTAAATAAAGTACACCAGACTCGCCATTAATTTATACCTCTCTTGATAGCTCAGTGGTAACGTCAACTGGAGTTGCTGGATACGATCTGTGTTGTGGGATCGAGACTCGGCAGTGCCCGTCCATTTATCACTTATAAATTCCCCTTTGGTGATAATTCCCATCGGGGATATTCCTGAGGCAGCGTGGATTTGATATTAAGCGACATTTGTAGCTTCATGATTGTATATAAATCACGGTGATAAAAAATGTCATAAAAGAGCTGCATGTTCCAAACGTGGAACTATCATGGCCGAGGTGGGTTAATGCTGAAGCTATACAATTTCCCGCTCTCGACGGGTAAATAAAGTACACCAGACTCGCCATTAATTTATACCTCTCTTGATAGCTCAGTGGTAACGTCAACTGGAGTTGCTGGATACGCATCTGTGTTGTGGGATCGAGACTCGGCAGTGCCCGTCCATTTATCACTTATAAATTCCCCTTTGGTGATAATTCTCCATCGGGGATATTCCCGAGGCAGTGTGGATTTGATATTAAGCGACATTTGTAGCTTCATGATTGTATATAAATCACGGTGTGATAAAAAAATGTCATAAAAAGAGCTGCATGTTCCAAACGTACCAAAGAACTATCATGGCCGAGGTGGGTTAATGCTGAAGCTAAGTACAATTTCCCCGCTCTCGACGGGTAAATAAAGTACACCAGACTCGCCATTAATTTATACCTCTCTTGATAGCTCAGTGGTAACGTCAACTGGAGTTGCTAGATACGCATCTGTGTTGTGGGATCGAGACTCGGCAGTGCCCGTCCATTTATCACTTATAAATTCCCCTTTGGTGATAATTCCCCATCGGGGATATTCCCGAGGCAGCGTGGATTTGATATTAAGCGACATTTGTAGCTTCATGATTGTATATAAATCACGGTGTGATAAAAAATGTCATAAAAGAGCTGCATGTTCCAAACGTTATCATGGCCCTGAAGCTAAGCAATTTCCCGCTCGACGGGTAAATAAAGTACACCAGACTCGCCATTAATTTATACCTCTCTTGATAGCTCAGTGGTAACGTCGACTGGAGTTGCTGGATACGCATCTGTGTTGTGGGATCGAGACTCAGCAGTGCCCGTCCATTTATCACTTATAAATTCCCCTTCGGTGATAATTCCCCATCGGGGATATTCCCGAGGCAGTGTGGATTTGATATTAAGCGACATTTGTAGCTTCATGATTGTATATAAATCACGGTGTGATAAAAAAATGTCATAAAACGGGCTGCGTGTTCCAAACGTACCAAAGAACTATCATGGCCGAGGTGGGTTAATGCTGAAGCTAAGTACAATTTCCCGCTCTCGACGGGTAAATAAAGTACACCAGACTCGCCATTAATTTATACCTCTCTGATAGCTCAGTGGTAACGTCGACTGGAGTTGCTGGATACACATCTGTGTTGTGGGATCGAGACTAGTGCCCGTCCATTTATCACTTATAAAAGATAATTCCCCATTGGGGATATTCCCGAGGCAGCGTGGATTTGATATTAAGCGACATTTGTAGCTTCATGATTGTATATAAATCACGGTGTGATAAAAAAAATGTCATAAAGAGAGCTGCGTGTTCCAAACGTACCAAAGAAATATCATGGCCGAGGTGGGTTAATGCCGAAGCTAAGTACAATTTCCCCGCTCTCGACGGGTAAATAAAGTACACCAGACCCGCCATTAATTCATACCTCTCTTGATAGCTCAGTGGTAACGTCGACTGGAGTTGCTGGATACGCATCTGTGTCGTGGGATCGAGACTCGGCAGTGACCGTCCATTTATCACTTATAAATTCCCCTTCGGTGATAATTCCCCATTGGGGATATTCCCGAGGCAACGTTGATTTTATATTAAGCGACATTTGTAGCTTCATGATTGTATATAAATCACGGTGTGATAAAAAAAAAAGTCATATATATATATATATATATATATATATATATATATATATATATATATATATATATATATATATATATATATATATATATATATATATATATATATATATATATATGTATATATTACATATTTTATATATACAGTATATATACATATGTTTATATATACTGTGTATATATATATATATATATATATATATATATATATATATATATATATATATATATATATATATATATATATATATATATATATATATATATATATATATATACAGTATATATATATGTTTATATATACTGTGTGTATATATATATATATATATATATATATATATATATATATATATATATATATATATATATATATATATATACTGTATATCGAGTGTTTCAGCTAATATATGTAGAAGCTCCCTTACACGGTGGCGGCTCTATTTCTATGCATTACCTAGCTTATTTTCCAACTGTGCTAACTCTGGACGCCTTTAGTGCGTTAATTAATTCAAGATGACCGTTAGATTTCTGCCACTGAATTATTAACAGTCAACAGTTCCTCCCCCTATTTTGCCTTCACGTTAGAAGCGTAATTACTTTTTCACAGTACCAAAACCTTGGGCTTAATACTTTCTCTCCTGCTGCTTCCACTTTCACTTTCTTTATACTTTCACTAATCAGCATGGTTTCTAAATATATGAAAGTTCAGTATCCCAAAATATGAAATATTTCCACCGTATCCTGTAATCACAATTTATCTTTAAAATTTCTCATGACACGTCCCCTTCACACCTTTCTAGAGCCTCAGATTATTATTCTTAGATTCCATTAATGAGATATTTTTCGTTTTCTTACATGCAATAAGCGGCACCCGTCTATTTCCACACACATAGCGAGATATTCATTGTGTGTGTACACAAGCATGCTGACAAGTTGAGAGAACGAAACGCCGTTCTGGTTAGAAATATTTACAGTACAACAAACTGGAAATAATGTTTATGATACGCCTGTGCAGATTTCAACGTTTCCAGGAGCGTTCAAGTGACCCTCGCACAGGCTATATCATTCAGAATTATCGTCACAGACGATTTCAAATGTATTAAGGATTCAGATGAGCGTTTGCGGAAATAAAAGCCAGCATTCCATGTCGCGGATGACCAACGTATCCCACGAGACTCTTACTGTTGGAAAATCATACATTCGGGCTTTCATTGCATAGAAATGAATCGCCTACCTGTACCCGGACATGTTCATACATAGTATACTTCTGAATAAATTCCATTTTGGGAAATACATTTCAAAAACGAATAGGGTGAACTGAAAGTCAACTGCACTATAAGAAAGTCTCAGTGATGGAAATCATATTTTGTATAAATAAAGGGAGTTTTATCTTTAACTGTTCGAAATAAATATCTATATATTATATATATATATATATATATATATATATATATATATATATATATATATATATATATATATATTATATATATATATAAATATATATTATATGTGTATATATATATATATATATATATATATATATATATATATATATATATATATATATATATATATATAGGAGTCGATTCTTTTTTTTTATTTAGAGGGTGACTTTGGGGCAAAATCAACATAAAGATCACTGCCACTCCTTTTTTGAATGCTCCCTTTTGATTATCTACTTCATATACCTACACAGAAGGATCTTTAGTGGCGTGTTTAACCTCCTTTTGGTAGCCTCTATGTTGCAAGAACTCTCGTACTCCTTATACATTAATATCCTTCCTTTCTAATACCTGTTTCCTACTATCAATTCAGCACTTTCTAAGTCTTCCAGTTCTTATAGCTTCTAATAATTCCAAAAAATTCTTCAATTTATTGTCCTTATTCTTTTCATATGGCCAAAACATCTCAAAAAGTTATTTATCCTTATATTTCCAATATGTATCTTCATATTTCTCACTTTTCAGTTCTTTTCACACTACATAGACAGCGCATAAATATATCTCAGCAGTTTCAATTTTTCTTTTCTTTACTTTTAATGTCAACAATACACTGACTATCAGTGAAACTTCAAGTTTCCAGCCAGACGTTTGCAAATACCATGTTGCCTTCCTCGTTTCACCTATTCTGTGACTTGAATTTTCTCTCATCCTCCTATCATTATATGCACCCAGTCTTCTCTTTTTCATGAAATTAAACCTCAAATAATTTTTCCTCACTACATCTCTTTTTCTCTCCACTCCATTTATTGCTTTTAAATCTCCTTCTTTTCTGACATAACTCTCTATGCTGTCTCTATTATTGTCATCCTTAATTCTTAGATATTTCACATATATATTTCATGCGCCCATAATTATCTTCGACATAGCCTGAATTATATCTATTGCCATATTTTCACCTTTCCTTTCCAAAGCATGCTTCTCTTTGGCTCCATTCCCATTAACTCCAGGAATTAAATATCTCCCAACAATGAAATCTCCTTCCTTGTCGACTACTTTTGAATTGAAATTACCTAGTGCAACCACCCGTTCGTTTTCTCCAGTCCTAACCAAGCACAGATCCAGACCCTAAAATTATATTTCTTTTTCTTGCCCATTCCTAAACCATATATACTTACTATATTTACTTTATCTCCAAGAGTCTCTCTAACTCTGCAAGCATTACCCCTTGCCTAGCCCCAAAGTTTTCAGCCACCTCAGACAAAATCACCCTTCTTTCTTCCCATTCCTATGCACACTGTCCTTTCATCTTTGTCCCACTGAAATTCAATATCCAGTTTTCTCTCATTTAACAAATTAATTGCTTTACACATCCTCTTTTGTGTACCACGCCCACAGATAATCAAAAGCCCAGGCCTAATATTTAAGTCATTGTTCTGGCAAACCTGAATTCATATATTGTGCTTTCAGCGCAATAACTGTAACATTTAAACTCCAAGTTTACCAAGCTTCAGTTTTGCAGTAAAATCACAATGTCACAGTAATTCAGATTCTCTGAAACAATGACTCTGACGTTGTATTTAATATCTGTGAATATATATTCCCGTCTCACCATGTGGCAAGTCCCCAGTGTTCTGGTTATCACAAAGGATTAATTATGCATGAATTCTCCTTTGGAACGACTGTGTGCATAACCTCATTTACCAACACAATGGTCAAAATCAGCAAGCATCTGGTTACGCCTGATAAGTTCAAAAGCATAGGCAGTACTGTTATCTAGGAAACTTACTGCTTACTATTTATCGCTCAAGTCTAATCTGAAAGCTTTTACTAGAACATAAAGAGCAGTAAAAACCAGTCTGACTAAAAAAACATGCGAACAAGAACCACTGGAAGCAGGTGAATCAAGAATTTAATCAAAGAAGCGGGTAGCACGTAAGATACCTCATAACTACACTGTGTCGTGGCTCTCCTATTGCGCTTGACGCACGTCAATTATCTCCCGGTGCGAAACTAAATATTGACACGCGACACAGCGCTTCCGAATTTCGGTTTTCCCTCCCACACGGAATTCCACGCCTAATTATTAACCGTTTGAATCCCGTTACCAGTCATTCCCAACGTACCCTCGACGAAATGAACCACATTCTCCTGATGCAACAAAGTTTAGTGACTCGTGGATACAAAGTGCCTGGTAAGTCGACGAAATGAAAAGATGACTTCTCAGGCTGATAGAATCCATTGTCTCTTGCAACATGATTAGGTCTTTATTACTTCCCGTGACTTCTCATGATATACCAGAATGGAGTCTTATAAATTATTCAGACATTTAATTTCTTCATAAGTAAATGCGTAGATAACTGGTCATCAATAATTCGTATTGCTTTATTACCGAAGTGGAAGTATGCATATCTGAAGCTCTTGTTCTCTATTCTGTAAAATATACATACATTCGCATATTTTTTTAAAGAAAATTCTCACTAACATTACTTTGACATACTTACTTGTAAGGGCACATACTAATTGTTAATAAATAAAAAATCTGTTGGAAAGATATAAAATAGCCCTAGTTACGACTTTTATGTAAGAATACGAGTATGTGCTTCCGTCCGTAGGTTGTAAAATATAGAATCCATTCTGGTTAACGGTCACTATCTAATGGAGTAAAACTTCCGATATGTTTCCATGGCGAATTGCTTTTAACTGTGTTTTTCAAAGCGACAAGAGATACCGGAATTTTTCCCAGGAGCTCTTGTGACCTTCATGTCAGCCAGCAATGGGATTCAGCACAATCCTCTCGTCCGCGGAAGATTTTAAGTGTAGCGAACGAGCAAATGAATATCCGTGGCAATAAATGCGTGGATTCTTTTAGTGTACGACCAACTCACATCTCCTAAGGGACGAAATGGTCTGGGAATTTGGTGTTGCAGGATCATACAGCCATTTATTAAAGTGAATATTTGCAGTTACATACATGAAAGCAAATGTGAGAGGTTGCCAGTGTTTCATCATTCGACTGTAAGAACATTATGATAGAAAGACGATTTTGTCCACAGAATATCTGTTGGCATAATGCCAGTGCATTTGTGACAAGTAGGATTCGTTTCTATAATTCTACATTGACATTCATAAAAGAAATATACTTTTTAATGTCTGAACAAGGTATCTATAGAAACTTACTAATTGGAAATTGACTGCATGTCTCCTATTTCTGAGGACTCTGTGAGGTTTCAAGTGTATGGCGGCAAAAAGTGTTAGTGTATTTAAAATCATAAGAAACGCTCCTTGGCCCATACATCTGTCTATCGTTCACGCATCAGAAAAGAGTGCCCTGGTCACCAAAGCAACACCTTGTCGTCTGTAATTTTGTGGGATTTTCCTAAACAGATGGCGCTACAATCATCACAATATCCTATTCAAAACCAAGAAAGTAGAGCATCAGGAAGCCATTACGCGTAGCTCTGAACCGAAATAATAGGACTGACATTCGGCGGTTAAAATCATGTCAATTTTAAAATGAGAAAGCATCTAAACTTTAAAGAAGAACGATTCTTGTATTCAAAAATAAATGTGTTAATTCTGGTAATAATCACCTATCCACAGTCACCGAAAAAGCACAGCGATCAATGTAGCATAGTTCAAACAGCCGCTGATGAACTTAACTCCAGTTCTCCTTTCAGCTTATAACAAATTCAACTTATACAGGAATTCCTTTCAGTGAATATTTTACTCTTAAATTTTAATTTGGTTTTGTTTCCATGAATGATAACCTTTAGAGCTTTTGTTTCCATGAATTTTCTTTATTTATCTTAGAACTTTATTGGTTATGTCATTTCATCCTTTAGAGTATACACAATGGAATATTTTTTCTGTTTTTTTTTGTTTTCTACTTTATACAAAGTGAAGGGGGTACATTTCCAAATTAAAAATGTTGTAGGGAGAAAAAGGTTGAAAACCCCTGCTTTAGAGTACTGTTTTCCAGAATTATGTTCATAAAACCAAAATTTTATACTCATATGAATTCTCCTCTGCTTGTATAGATAATCAGGTAGAGAATTCAAACAATTCATTTCATAACTTTCCCCCACCTGACGTTCACAGATACAAATGAGGTTTAAGAATGACAAAGATTTCACTGGATATAAAGCGTAATAAAAAACGTAATACTTCTTCTTAAATTCCAATCTTAGGAAACGCAGAATGAAGGCTTAAGATGAACGGAATGAAGCTTCACACATACTGTATTATGTAAATACAAAGCTTATGTGAATTTCCGCGGCACTCAATTTCCTCCCCTTTCTTCCATCAGGAAATTAATCCGCCGGTAATAACATTTAACAGGAAATTCACTCTAAATTCGACTTCTTGCTGCATTTACATAACTTCTGAAGATTTCTCCTTTTAAGTACATTTACCCTATTCTCTCTTGCACGCCCTCTCCTCTTCTTTTTATCACTCAGAGCAAAAGAACATTAATAAGTGAGATGAATGTGAATGAAAATTTTTTATGTCAAGAATTCTTCAGAGGTATCCTGCGGTTTTCTTCTCCTTTTATCATTCTCTCTCTCTCTCTCTCTCTCTCTCTCTCTCTCTCTCTCTCTCTCTCTCTCTCTCTCTCTCTAAGTCTGATATTTTCTTGGGGGTCTATCTGTTAAACTCTATCCCCAATGAAAGCATAAGCGTTTATTCTAAAAGAATATCATTTCATTTATTTGCTTTCAAGGTATTTACCAATAGATTTATTCCGCCCTTTCTCACTTATATTCATTCACAGATTTCTTTAAACGCTTTTCTTGTATTCTTCACGATAATACTCGATAAAAATAACATTGATTGGAAAGAATATCTGCTCTGGCGAATTCAGATTAAATGTTCTGCATCCATTCGCTTACAATATTTATTCATGCTTTGGTATCCTAGTCTTATCAAAGCATGAATAAACTGTGTAAGCGAAAGGATGCAGAACATTTAATCTGAATTCGCAAGAGCAGATATTCTTTCCAATCAATGTTACTTTTATCCAGTATTATCGTGAAGAACACAAGAAAAGCGTTTAAAGAAATATGTGAATGAATATAAGTGTGAAAGGGCGGAATAAATCTATTGGCAAATACCTTGAAAGCAAATAATTGAAATGATATTCTTTTAGAATAAACGCTTATGCTGTCATTGGGGGTAGAATTTAACAGATAGACTTTCAGGAAAACACCAAACTTATAAAAAGAGATATCATTTACTTCTTGTCCGAAAAGAATATTTATTTTACCTGACATACAGCCTTTTCGAAAAACAGTAAATTTTGTAAATGATGTTAGTTTTGTCAAAGATGAGACGATAATCCCAATTTCCTCTTGTCATATGCCAAATACGTTACTGTCCATTTCTTTTCTTTCATATATATTCAGTCTACAATAACTGACTCATCCCTTTCACTGAACAGCTCTTTCCGGTAAAATGTTTTACACTAATGACCTGAGTCCAGTGATAATGACGGTAATTATCTATTCTGTTGAATGATAGTCATGTAATATATCTGAATTTTAGATCATGAAATGCGTTGGACTTCGAGGTTTAATGAAACATTTTTCAAAGGGTTTCAGATTTATACAATAAGCGATGAGCGTAACTTGTAATGCATGATTACAGATCCCATAAAAAGGGTGACAGACACACGTACACAAACACAATATCTCTAGACATATATATATATATCATATATATATATATATACACACAATATCTCTAGCTATATATATATATATATATATATATATATATATATATATATATATATATATATATGTGTGTGTGTGTGTGTGTGTGTGTGTGTGTGTGTGTGTGTGTGTGTATATATATATATATATATATATATATATATATATATATATATATATATATATATATATATATATATATATATATATATATATATATATATATATATATATATATATATATATATATATATATTATATATAAAATGTGTGAGGGTGTGAGTGTGTATATATACAATATATATATTGTCACGAAGTGATCAAGCACCTGGTTATTACACAAATAATAAGACCAAAAAGTTACCTCACTTCAACCAGATACTTGAAACCTCATAACAAATACAGTATATTAAGACTGAATACTCTAAAGGTACAGTGATCCCATAAAACTTACTTATCACTTGAGAAAATCAATGTATCTTTATCAAGTTATGGGTGAAGTAACAGCCAACAAGCTATAAACAAACCAGTGGAAAATGGGCATCACTTCAACAAACACTATACCTGTTTCCCTGGTTCTATTTCACCTAGATATGTCTCAGGTGAACAAACAGATATATCACTTACCTTGTACACATTCATTAATTTTTCTAATTACTGGTGGTCAAAATGAAAAACTGTGCTTTTAAAACTTTAAACACACAAATTTATTTCTAAGTTCAAAAGTCATATGCAGAGTTCACAATCTCAAAAAGATTTACTGTTATCTGACAACAGTGTAAGATTTAAGTATTTCTTAATCAAGTTTAATTCACAAAACTTTAAATTATTAAGGAAGCAATTTGGTTAAGTAAGATTCAAACCATTAACTATCACTCAAGTTTTAAACATATACCTGATTAACTAAACTCAACACACGTGTTCACCAAAATATTACTGACTGGAATCCGTATAAATATTCCCTGAAATCTCAGTAATAAGTATGCACTAACAAAATGCTAAGTAATCACCAGCACAAAACTTTGTAAAACACTAATTATAAAATTAGAGTAATATGATGACACAGACATATAAGAATGAAATATGCAAAAATGGAAATATACCAACAGCCATTTCACTATGACAAAAATATGTTTAAAGATTATATCAATCTTTCTAAAGATTACCTTCACGTTTTGA
>NC_089763.1:49610279-49622779 GCF_040412425.1 Macrobrachium rosenbergii
CCACCCATATTCAAGGTAGAATATATTAACGAACCATCGGTGATGTGAATATATAGCAGAGATAATAAAATTATGAGAGAGAGAGAGAGAGAGAGAGAGAGAGAGAGAGAGAGAGAGAGAGAGAGAGAGAGAGAGATGGATTTGCGAAGCAATCAAGAAGGTTGTTGCAAGAAGGCTTTGGTGACTTGGGGTCATTTTCTTTATGTCACTAGGAGAGTAGGACATGCCATTCAGCCATGAAGTACCTGACAAATATCGCCAGGGTCGAAGGAGGATAAGTTGGATCTCTCTCTCTCTCTCTCTCTCTCTCTCTCTCTCTCTCTCTCTCTCTCTTCTTACGCTTTTAACCATATTGTTCATGCATAAAGTGCTTCTTTCCCACATTGTTCTAATGTTAATATAATAAAATATAGAACATTTAGCTTCGGTGTTTGCTTCCAATTTATTCAGGAAGATCAAAAATCTGTATATAAGAATATATCGTAAGCTAAGAGCTTACGGTATGACATAAATAAAAAGAATGTGTTACGGTACAGTCAAGAGTTTGTTTCTACGTACGTTTTTATCTCCTTAGTATCTAAATAATTAATTTTTATGTAATCTCATTCTTTCATATAGATTATATATATATATATATATATATGTATGTATGTATGTATATATATATATATATATATATATATATATATATATATATATATATATATATATATATATATATATATATATATATATATATATATATATATATATATAATATATATCCGTACACATTATTTTCATTCATTCCTTTGAATATTCATACTTAAACCAAAATCATATTTTTTTCCGGAATTAGTCTTGACTTGATGATTCAACTTTTTTTAAACTTAACGAATCAGCCATCTTTCAATTATTTATCGGTATCTATTCGGTTTCTCATGATCATGACGTGTGTCTTGGTAAATATCTTTGAAGCCTATGCTAAAGTATGTTTTAATGCCTTGACTTAATTCATCTTTAACATTACAACTCGAAAGAGTTCAAAAGAAAATTAACACAACGCTTACAGTCACATTCATACTTTGAATGCTGAATCTTGAACGAGCCCCCTGTGCAGAAAATTTCCATAACATTAGTTATTTCATATGCCTACAAAGGAGGCGCATCAGCAGCGCGTCGAGCTTCACGCCAGAAAGTGAGACATTGATCCCTATTTTGGAGGCACCCCAATATCTCTTCCACGCTGCCTATGCAGCCTTTTCTAGGTCTCCCCCTTCCCCTACCTCATAACATTTACTAATCATATACTCTTTTCACCAATTCAACGTCCTCCATTAATTCCCCAAGACCACACCGTCTCAAAAGTTTCTGATACAACCTTTGGCCCACGAAGACGAAATATACATATGCTTGTATATGTGTGTGTGTGTGTGTGTGTGTGTGTGTGTGTGTGTGTGTGTGTGTGTGTGTGTGGTATACAATAGAAAGGAAGAGATGTGTACAAGATATCTTAGCTTTAAAAAGAGCAGACTGAATTTGTAGAGACGGGCCAGGCATGATCTTAATACCAAATGTAGAAAGGATTCTGTCTAAATGGGGAGAGTAGCAATCACTAGATTAACCAAACAAAAACTTCTTTCAGTTTTCTTCTGAAGATGGAAAGAGAAACCCACAAGATTCTTGTGTATAACTTGTTTACTGGTAAATATTTACATATTACTTTTGATCTCGAGTACTTTCAGGTCCTAACTGTGACCCTTTTTCGAGAGATGAGGTAGTCAGGCTGGTTCAAGGCCCAGCAATCTTCTGGAACTTCTTTTCCCTGTGCTGTCATTTATATGATGGCTGTCCTGGTTTCCATTCTCTTGAGAGTTGTCAATCTCCTCCTGTCGGTCTGATATCCTGATCTGATGGTCAGTGGTATTAATCTTTGTGGTATGTGAGTAGTCACCTCCTAGCTTTGTTGAGTGCCCTTTTTCTGAACCATTCCGGAATGGTTCAGAAAAAGGGCACTCAACAAAGCTAGGAGGATTTTTTACAAGGAAAATGCAGAGAGTACATGGAATACAGAAAACAAGAAAATAGTTTCCCTCCCTTATACGAGTATGCCTAAAATGAAACAAATTACATCAAAAATGAAAGAAATTAAATATAAATTTGTGTAGACCTTTGATAACACCGTAAAAAACAAAGTATGTAAAAATAAATTGGAAGGAGAAGATAGTAATGCAGATGATGTAGGGGGAGTATACATAATTAATTGCAACAATTGTGGAGACAAATATGTGGGTGAAACAGGTAGGGGAATAAGGACTAGAATCCAAGAACACAGGAGGGCAGTACAACTCAACTCACAGGGGAGTGCTATAGCTAGGCATTGTTGGGTAAAGGACCATAGGATGGATTTTAAAAACAGTAGGCTTATATACAAAAGCAATAACATCAGTCATAGGAGGGTAGTGGAAGGGCACTCATCAGACAGATTAAAGTGATAGAAGGAAACAAAGGATTTACCTCAGAAGATCCCATAAGCCGATCTTTTAATATTAAAAGAAGCTAAGATCAACCCTTCTGACCTGGAGGTTAGGTCGCCTGCCAAACAGACCGATGGTGACTACTCACATACCACAAAGATTAATACCACTGACCATCAGATCAGGATATCAGACCGACAGGAGGAGATTAACAACTCTCAAGAGAATGGAAACCAGGACAGCCATCATATAAATGACAGCACAGGGAGAAGTAGTTCCAGAAGAATGCTGGGCCTTGAACCAGCCTGACCACCTTCACATCTTTTGAAAAAGGGTCACAGTTAGGACCTGAAAGTACTCGAGATCAAAAGTAATATGTAAATATTTACCAGTAAACAAGTTATACACAAGAATCTTGTGGGTTTCTCTTTCAATCACTAGATTACTGATGTCAAGTCTAAAATTAAAGACAGTGCACCAACGAACGCCCTTTCGAAAGACATGAAAGGTGATACGCATGTGAAAGTTGATGGGAGCAATGAAATTATGGAGGATATAATGGATACGGCAGCCCAGCAGACAATGAAAATGAAATTGGGTTGCAATTCATCAGTTGAGGTGCTATAGACAATTTGATAATTGGAGTTTCTCTTCTCTAACAAAAGGGCAGCCATGAATACCACTGGACATCTCCAGATGGCATTCATAGAAACAAAATATATCCAAATAGATAACACAGATACTAATCGAGAGACAAAAAACTAACAGTTAAAATGAAGCAATGAGATTTTATTTCATTTCGGAAAAAAGCTTTAAGAAGATAGTGAGAAAATATTCCATAAAGGAAAATACAGAAGTCAATTATGTAGATGAGCGATGGCAAAAGGGAGATGGATATAACTTCGGCATGTCCTTCCCACCACCTTAGGAAGAACAGTGCATGAGAGTATCAGTTGGGCTCCTGGGGGCACCATAAGAGACAGCGACTTAGACGTACTTGGATGACAACTATAACACTAGAGGCTGGATAAGAGTAGAGACTTATGGAAGTGAAAGCAGAGGAAAAACTTGAGTTGAGGCATTCCAAATTCGACTTTTATACAGCACAGTGTACAAAGTGAAGATGATGTGTGTGTTCGTGTTCGTGTGCGTGTGTGTTTGTGTATGTGTGTGTGTATGTATGTGTATATATATATATATATATATATATATATATATATATATATATATATATATATATATATATATATATATATATATATGTATATATATAAAATATATATATACATAAATATATATGTGTGCATAAATATATACGCTTATGTGTGTATATACATACATATATACATATATATATATATATATATATATATATATATATATATATATATATATGATGTGTGCGTGGTCTTTAGTGAAATTTACCCTTCGTAAAAAATGCGTGGAGATGGATAAAATATGAAACAGATGACCCCTTATGAATCTTAAATCTCCTGCCCTTTCCTAGATCTATTTAAGGTAAAACTGTCTTTTTCTCAGAAAGGATATAAATTACCAGTGAGAGAAAAAATTATATTCAGCATTTTATGAAATTCTCTCGGCTGCGAATTAATTTCCCGTCCTAGATAACGATCCCACATAGGTTCAATATTTCAAAATGAATAAAAAATGGTTATAAAAAGTTGGTCACAGAAATTACCACTTATCTGAATGTGACGATAACATATAGAACGAAGCGTTGCTCGTGATTTCGTGCAGAAAAATGTACAGTGAAGTGTACATTCAATGAAAACAAAATATGTCTGATGGTGTCAGAATTTATAACATATTATCTGTCTACACATACTTATATTTTGTGCATACGTGATTGCCAAGGTAAATACAAATGTATTTTATATATACATATATATATACACATATATATAAACATATATATATATATATATATATACATATATATATATATATATATATATATATATATATATATGTATATACATCCTTTATAAGTGCATTATATATATATATATATATATATATATATATATATATATATATATATATATATATATATGAATATATATATATATATATATATATATATATATATATATATATATAAAGGCAAATGCCACGAAGGAAAAAAGAAACAAAGGACTGGCATTTGCCTTTATACATTCATCACGTTCCATATCTTCGTGAATCAGTTATACATATAGACGTACATATATATATATATATATATATATATATATATATATATATATATATATATATATATATATATATATATATATATATATATATATATGGCAATGTATGTATATATATATATATATATACATACATACATACATATACTTTGCATTAATGCCTTTCAGTTCTTCCTATACTCGATACTCTACGCATATAAATCATCTCTACAGCGTTCATCTTTCTTTCATTCACATTCACTCCCCCCAATTCGCCAACTCTCCGTAGTGGAGAGCTGGTTCAACGTTGCCTTCAATCACTGCAACCTCGGCTTCCATGGACATTCCAGATATAATCCTATATAATCCCAATCTTCTGCAAAGACCCTAGCACCATTAACTGTTCCCCTCTCTCCTGGTGGCGCTGGGAGACGTTGAAACCATAGTTGGGGATACAATGGCAGATGCTATGATATTTCGACCTATTGCTTCAGTGGTCGGAGGTTCGAATCCCGAGGAAGGTGATTAATGTTAGCATCTGTTTTCAGGTGGTAGCACCGACTTATGATATATATATATATATATATATATATATATATATATATATATATATATATGTATATATACACATGTGTATGTCTAAATATATATATATATATATATATATATATATATATATATATATATATATATATATATATATATATATATATATATAAATATATATATATATATACACATATATGTGTGTGTGTATAATTGTTTGTAATAAATATATATATATATATATATATATATATATATATATATATATATATATATATATATATATATACATATATATATATATATATGTGTGTGTATAATTGTTTGTAATATATATATATATATATATATATATATATATATATATATATATATATATATATACACACACACATATATATATATATATATATATATATATATATATATACACACACACACATATATATATATATATATATATATATATATATATATATATATATAAAAGCACTGATCGAAATTGACAACTTTGAAAATCATTATTCGGGCAAAGTAATTATTTGGCATAACGGATTAACTTCCGAACAAACATCAATTTCATCATTTTGATGTAAATCTCGGGATCAAATCTCGTAATGGACATTTTTTTTATATTTCTGAAAACCCGTTCTGGGTTATCATTCTGAAAAGTATCTGCAGAGAAATTATCTAAAGAATTTTATACTCAATTTTCTAAATGGAACATCCGATTTTACATTTACCACAAATAATGAAGCAGAGTTAAATTTTTCAAGGCTCACATTTTCCATGATTTCTGCTTACCTTAAAAAAACTCTACACATTAAGTTAAAAAAAATGAACCGAATTTGGAAAGAGTGCTTCGGGCGTCTTTAATTAAGAGAAACAAAGAACCAAGTTCCTTCGATCGTTCAGGATCTTTTTCACCTTCCCTAAACAAGATCAATTTGGTCACTACCTAGATTCAGCCACCCATGTGGTGGCACGGGCTCTTGCTCTTCAGCAGCCCGTAAAACAGGGTTACAAATAACACAAGGTGACCTCAGTGTATCAAGGATAGACAGTCAATTGAAGACTGCTGAACGTTAAAACTACAATATAGGAATATTCTGCCTCAGTGGTTGTTTAGCATATTCCCGTCATCAGCTAATGAATGATGTCATGACTATTATACATGCTTGGTCCAAAGATGAGGAACTTTTAACTTAATCCACAACATGTGTCAGTTATTCTTTTAAAATTTGGATTTTGGATCGTCACTGTTATTTCAACAACGTTTATCTTAGTCTACCATCAATCGTTAAGCCAAGTTCGATTACCAGTGTGAATCTAGGATACCCCTCGTATTAGTTTGTGAAAACGTCTGATTCAGTTTACCATTCATTTGAGTTAACATTATTTTTAAGCATCTTTTGACAGTACAACACCCTTCTGTTTTTCCTGCTGGACACCAAACTACTGTTACTCGTTTTGTTTAATTCTGACACTGAAAATATCCTGATTTACAGAAATTTCTCTTGTATTGGCACGATGCCCAGAGATGCCAATCAACTCTCACAAATTGGCCTCAGCTTAGCAAGGATCTCTGTTCGAACTAAATTTAGCCATCGAGGTCACTTAAATTTCGCAGTAGTGACATTCAAAATTCCTCCAGCTCTGCGTGGGAATCCACAGGTAACAATTAACTGCCGCAGTTTTTGGATTTGCAACGCTCCGAAAGCAAATAAAAGTAGGTTTATTGATCCCTGGAATGAAGAACTGCATCGTAAACTTATATGCGGATATATTTGAGCGCGTGACATTGATGGTCGAGAGGATTTATTTAAAGGCATCGAAGCTCTGAATAGTGGCCTTCTATTTTGACTTACTATGAACTGTCGGGACAGTTTTCCAGTACTTTCCAGCTGAGGTAATGGGCCAGATCCCACTTGAAGGTTCATCTCTCCTATTTCTTGAGAAAATGGAGAGCATTCTTTTTCTTGATAACGAGAAGTGATAGTGGAAAGTAAATTGCTTGTAAGTTATATTGAGCTTCCTAAATTACTGTCAATGAAACCTCTTTTGTTTAGCACGTTCATATCATTGCACACAAGTGCTCATACATTGGCACAGACACGTACTCAATACATATACGGATAGGGATACATACGTAGACATCAACCAAACAGATCCATCTGGCATCTCTCTCTCTCTCTCTCTCTCTCTCTCTCTCTCTCTCTCTCTCTCTCTCTCTCTCTCACACACACACACACACACACACAAACACAACATTCAACGGACTCGTGATATGTGAAAAATGTCTTTTCATTTCCAGATACACGCAGCAGTAGAGAATCTGGAAACAAAGCAGAGCTTAAGGCAATAGAAACGTCTGAGTTTTCAGTGATGTATCGAGCTTATGCCGATTAAGCTCTCACGTTTCCGCATAAAGCAGTATGGACGGACACCTCTGGAATTGCAGAAAGATATGTCTTCAAGTATTTCATTCGATTTTCTTTTCTTCTTCTTCTTTTTCTTCTTCTTATTTTCTTCTATTAGCAATAATGAGGTATTCAAAAAGTCGAATGCATTAACTAAATGTAACGTAAAAATTGACCGATAATTTTTCTTAAAGATATAAAACTCGGGAAAATTGAGAGTTGTCATGTCCCAGCGAAGGGCTTTGCTGATCCGCTGAAGGATTAAACTTGCGTTGCAATATAAAGATGGAAGAGACAAGAACAGGCGGATTAAAGGCATATAGAAAGACTTACCAGCAATATACGAACGTTCGAATGTTGAAAGATTTTCCTTTACAACATCATTTTCCGAAAATATGAAATCAGACGTTCCATTTGTAAAACATGGTATCGGAGGATCTCTCTCCAAAGCGCAGACCAAAAATGTTTTCTTATGAACATTTGCCAAAAAGAACTGTTGGACATTTTAGCTGCGTATATCTTTTAGAACGATAATCCCGAACACCTTTTCAAAACTGCAGGAATTTGCTGATTTTAACGTTGATCGAGAGAGTTCAAACTAATGAAAATAACTTTAGCATAGACTCAAGCACCTAGATCATTGGTTTATTGGTCAGTGCAAATGTGTGTGTGTGTATTTATAAGCATATTTATACATACAAGGATCCCGTATTTATGAAGAACTGAAGAACACCACTAAATATTGAGAACTGCATAGTTGTACAGAAAATTTACAACGTTCACAGCAGTGTTTTCCTTGAAAATTCAAAAATAAAAAAAAAAACCAACAGCAGAGAAAATCGTGGTATGTAACTTCGGGAATAAAAGCAATCTTTTCGTAAGGTATGTGGGTACTGACAACAGTAATTAGAACGCTGGTTATTGCGATTTTAACCGCTAAGTAATGATAATGGTAATCACAAATGCAATTAAAGAACACTGACCTAAAACATTCTAAACAACAAAAAGAGCTTCATTCAAAGCTATTTACATAGTCTAAAGCAATGACACGCGCTTTTCGTATAACGCTACGGCACTACCTTCGTTACAGGTATTGCAAAATTGCTTGGAAAATGTCCACGTTCTCTGGAAATCCATTTAACAACTAGGGTCGTCTGACGCTGAGCGCAGCATCAGTTTGAGACGCACCATTAAAGGCTGAATCATCCCGGCGAACTGTCAATGTTCCAAGTTTCAAATATACGACCTGCCAGGCCCGTTAACAATGGAGAAGCTTGATCGGGAAATATCTTAAAAGATTAACAGTTAAATGTTTTGCCTAATTGATTGATGCAAGTGTGCCTTTTTTTTGCTGTTGTTGTTTGGGTATATCTATGACCCATATGCCATGAGGTGACCATACAATCATTTTTCCCCAGCCTATGACCTTTCACATTCTTCTGGATGCAATTTAGCGGCGAAAGCATTTTAGCTTTTCAAAAATTATGTTTTATTTCGAAAGCTGTTTTACTCACTAATAGCTGTCAGGCGTGCAGTAATAGTGTACCTTGGTTTTATATATATATATATATATATATATATATATATATATATATATATATATATATATATATATATATATATATATATATATACAGTATATAATATACACATACACACACATATATATATACACACATGTATGTATGTATGTATATATTTACATATATGACACTAGTTTTCTTCAGACAAAGGATAGATATTCAGTTTTAAAAATATAAATCAAGTAATACAAGTCTTCGTCAAATACAAAGAAAAAATTATCTTACAGATCCATAAATTTACTCCATTATATGTACATAATTGTACATATGCACATTGCATTTACATCTAAATTGATCAAATGTTATAGTTGTTTTTTCTAAAAAAAAAAAAATCCCTTTGGTTGTAGGCCATTTCATTTTCTTTCCATGTCGTTTTCTTTCTTTTTTCTTTCTTTCTTCATTTTTCATCACGTAAAAGTAATATCAAAATATTATTTTATTTCTCAACGTCTCAGTCAATAAATCATAACTTCTCGACCAAAACTCAGCTCTTAAAAGACTGTGATATTGCTTTTGAAATTTGAAATTTATTGGTAAGCGTTTTCCTCGACACAAACTAAAACGTGTATCTGACAGAATTTCATAAAATGTTAAAAGTATTTCTCTCACAGTTATTCAGAATTATTCTACAAAAACCCCTTTGTCCTTCAGACGGATTTAAAGAACGATTGCAAATCAAATATTTCCCAAAACATTCCAATAAAGAATCTGCAAACTTCAGTTGTTAATTTTTATTTCATGAACCTTGTAATATATACATATATATATATATATATATATATATATATATATATATATATATATATATATATATATATATATATATATATATATATATATATACATATATGTAATATAAATATATATATGTGTGTGTCTGTGTACGTGTTTGTGTAGTGTTTTGCTGTGTGCATGTGTACATGAGCGCGAAGTTTTTTCTTTGCAATTTACGAAGTTTGAATTCGACTGAATATTTTGAAGAAAATTTGTAGCAATATGGCAATAAATTAATAAATGTATAAATATATGAATAATGTAGAGGGAAATGTACTAAAATATTAACAAATAAAACAACAAATGGATAAACTATTCGAAGACCTCAAAACAAAACCAAGGCTGAGCAATCTACCCCAAAATAGTACAATCTTCTTTCTCCCAAAATGTAAATATTCACTGTCAATAAAAAAAGCTACCAGAGTTGAACATCTTTGAAAGAATCCTCCAATAATTTTTAGCCAAACAGGCAAAAAGGCAAACACTTCGCAGCCGCAACAAAACACTTGAGTTTGGAGGTGACACGTTTACTGTTAAAGTGCCTGAGAAAAGTTGCAATTACCAAAGAAAACCATTACCTTTAAATGAAAGATGGCCTGATTAAAAAGCAATGTAAATCAGCTAGAGTTTCAAGGCATTTGAAAAACAGGGAGAGAGGAGGAATAAATGTAATTGTGTACATATGCCAAATAACTTCCGAACAGCCTGAGCGATTAAAATAAAAAAAAATGAAAAAATGGGATCCTCTCCAAATTTGTTGCTGATTTTTCGGGAAGAGAAGAGAGAGAGAGAGAGAGAGAGAGAGAGAGAGAGAGAGAGAGAGAGAGAGAGAGAGAGAGAGAGAGAGAGAGAGTACTCGGGAATCTTTCAGTCAAACAGTACCTCAAGGAGAGAGAAAACCATAGCATAAAACGTATGTTTATTAACATTGTTAAGTCAGCGGAAATATTTAATGGTTCGGATACCACTAATCGCAAAACTCGCCGCAGGATTATTCAGCGCAAGTTACGTATAAGTATAATACAGAAGTAGCACTCAGAGGATGGAATAAATGATGTCAATGACAATTTGATGCCGGATTCAAGTCGTTAGTTTCTAACAACCACCAACAGCCCCTCAACCCCCCGCCCCCAAACCCCATTAACAGAAGGGGTATTTCATGCCGACTTTCTAAAAATGAAACCATTTCCCTTTAACAGAAACTCAGCCAGCACAGGCCGGGGTTTTAGATGTTCTGAATATAACTTTTCAAGAGCAGCCTCAAATTCGTAAAATTCAGAACTCTTTAAGACTTCACTGAAATTCCGTCAGTTCAACTAACTCTTTCAGAACGTTTTAAATGCTTCATGTGTTTGATGATGATATTCAGCGGTACCTCATGCACTCCAGACATCCTTTCAGCATAATCTAAAGAGTAAAACTTGTGATTTTTTAACTTTCTATCGGATTATGGGAAGAATTTGTTCTTATTTTTAAAAAACAGTTAAATATAAGTACAAAGAAAATCATCAATCGACATAAAAACATATATGTGTGTGTAACTGAATCACGAAGATATGGAACGTGATGAATGTATAAATAAAGGACCACTGTAATCGAAAGGCCTAGCAACCGCTCCGTCGTTTCACTCTTTCCTTCACTTAAGGCACTTGCCTTTATATATATATATATATATATATATATATATATATATATATATATATATATATATATATATATATATATATATATATATATATATATATATATATATATATATATATATATATATATATATATATATAATATATATATATATATATATATATAAAACTGAATTCATAATTTTTGTATTATGTTTCAAAGAAACACAACCATATATAAACTCTTTTGCTAGTACATACTTCCATACGGTACTTTATACTTTTGTGCAAATTAGAATATAGAAGCAAACGCATTAACCGCTAATCTTTCTTACAATTACTATCCAAATTTTATAGGCTATTCCCCAGGAATACCTACAGGAAGAAAATCTGAGTTACTTTACTTTAACTCTCCCTTGTTGTCTTCTCCTTTCAACTGATTTAACGAATCCTTTCTCTCTTCCAACGACGGAAGACGTTTTTGATGGAATGGAATGGAATACAAAATTTAGACCAAAGGCCAAGCATTGGGACCAATGAGGTCATTCAGCGCTGGAAGGGAAATTGACAGTGGGTAGGCCTGAAAGATGTAACAGGAGGAAAACCTCGTAGATGCACTATGAAACAATTGTTAGGAGAGGGTGGATAGCAAGACAGATGAAAGATAATATGAATGGAGGCACAGTAAAAGGAATGAAAGGGGTTGAAGCTAGGGGCCGAAGGGACGCTGCAAAGAACCTTTAATAATGCCTACATTGCACCCCGTGAGGTGCACTGACGGCACTAACCCCCCTGCGGTGGTTGCTGATGTCACAGTAAGTCCACCACTTTCAAATCAACTGCATATGGACAGGCCTACCTAAGAATTTGGGTATGTATCTACAGCTCCAACTATACTCTTAACCTC
>NC_089763.1:49630279-49662779 GCF_040412425.1 Macrobrachium rosenbergii
TACTTTATTTACGGTATCCCATCACTCAGTCTATGCATATAGACTGCATATGCATATGCTTTTTCATTTTTAGAATAACGAATCATTTCTGCCGGGTTTTTTTTCTGTTGTTTGTCTGTTTGTTTCTGTTTTTCTAATCCCAGAAAAGTTTCCTGCTATTCCAGAGGATTCGTTTGGTCTTTAATAGCTGTAACCACGATTTTTTTTTTTTTTTTTTTTCAATAAATCAAGGAAGAGGATGACATCCTGCAGCCATCATGAACCAATAAAATGTCATACTTTTTCCTTGATATTTTTTTGGTAAGTAGAGCTAAAGACAAAATATTCACTTCCCGGTCTGAGATTTGAGCGAGAGCAAAATGTAAACTTGGTCAGAAGTTGTCATGGAAACCGCTTGTTTACTCATTTACCCCAGAGTGTAGAGACTGAACTGAATTGAAGTGAATACAGAATTTAGGCCAAAGGCCAAGCACTGGGACCTATGAGGTCATTCAGCGCTGAAACGGAAATTGACAGTAAAAGTTCTGAAAGATGTAACGGGAGGGAAACCTCGCAGTTGCACTATGAATCAATTGTTAGGAGAGGGTGGAAAGTCAGATGGAAGAAAGAGAATAAGAAAGGAGGAACAGTGAACGAAACGAAAGGGGTTGCAGCTAAGGGCCGAAGGCACACTGCAAACAACCTTAAGTAATGTCTACAGTGCACCGCATGAGGTGCACTGACGGCACTAACCCCCCACGGGGAGTATGTAGAGACGATTGCCTTAAGATTCAAATAACCTTGCCTGCTACGTTATAAGTCTTTCCTCCGAGTCCACTAAGAGGAAACTTAAATAAACAAATTTCACCCATTTAAAGGATATCACCTCAATCCTAAAATTGAATTCCTTAATCTCTTGAATAAATATTCTCTAAAGATATTGCATTAATTAATATAGAAAAACAAACTTCACTCATTTAAAGAATATTAACTCATTCCACGGATTGAATTCCTATAATCTCTTGAATAAATAGCTGTAAATACATTGAACCAATCAATTTAGTTTACACAAAAACAGAAGGAGGCGCAATTCTGAAATAATCAATATTTAATCATTCGCATTTATGATTCATAAGTGACTGACATCCATGTGATCCAAGGGCTCACTATACCTTGTTTATGTTTGATGGAGATGAATTTCAAATTCGCTGTAATGGCTCTCCGACAACGGAGTCAAGAAAAATAAGTCTATTTCACTTGTTAATGTCATAACAAAATGAAGGCCAGAAATATAACTAGGGAATGTGTCGACGTTCAATTCAGCATGAATTGCACAAGTCTGAAACCAAGTATGTGGATGCTGATCAACACTAACTCAAGATTTCATTTTTATTCTTCTTTGTATTTCTATGTTAGGCCTTATATCCATCACGTGTGTGTCGCCTTCTCTATAAGATAGGGTAATTTTGCTTTATTTTAGAATGCAGATTCGTTGACTTTCTTCCCACAGAATTCACAATACTTCTCTCAGTGACCAAGCCGTATTTTCCGTATAATTATCCTTAGTACAGAAATATATACATTAAACAAAGAACCTTTTAACGTTATACTATGGAACCACAAATTCTTAAAATGTAAGTACAATAAACCTTTGGTAATTTTCACTCTAGGGTTATTGTACCCCAAGAAAAAATTATTTAACTTCCAAACCCATTTTATCGCGTAGTTTGGATTTTATCTGCGTATTTGCAAGTATCATCATCCATTTGTGAAAAAAAACTCATAACAATGCACACTTACAACGTGACGTCACGACAGAGTTCTCAAAAGAGAATTTACAAAGCAAGTAGCAAGGCTTATTGCGGCAGTTCATATACTTATACCACTCATCATTTATTAACGTGGTTAGAATCCTTAAACAAGGTCATTAGCCTGATAGAAAATATGGAGTGCTAAGAATTCTGGTTTTCCGTACCAAAGACCGTGTTTGAGAAATTTCTTAGGATTTTATCTTTTATGAAGTGGACTTTCATGTACTTTTTTATTATCTATAATACTATGAATTTCATCTCAAGTCGATCACATAGACAATGATAGTCTTTACCTATCCGTTTATTACATAAATTCCTGTCTTGTATTCACAGGCCTTATTCGGTATGATAAGAAATAAATCAATTACTGAAAATCTTCATATAGGTTAATTGTAACTAGTAACCAGAGAATGCAGCAAGCACACACCCAAGTATACACACTCATAGAAACAGAAACGAAATCTTACATAGGGATTTCAGTTTAATGATTGTTACATGTTTATTCAGTATCACTTTTGAGAGAGTGTGTGACTATTTTGGACAGAAGGTCAAGAGAGAGAGAGAGAGAGAGAGAGAGAGAGAGAGAGAGAGAGAGAGAGAGAGAGAGAGAGAGAGAGAGAGCGCTCTTAGTGACGAAATGAGCTTCAGATTCGCCTGCGGTATGGAATATAATATAATGCTGCATTTTTCCCGTCGTGGATACAGATGGAAGTAAGTTAGGGAGATGCCATTGTATGTTATGTTGTCAGAGATCGTTAGAAGCATTGCTAATGTCGCAGCTAATCAGTATGTCAAGACCACAATAGTGTTTACATACTTGTGGTTTTGGTGCCGCGCAGTGATACCATCTGTTCCCCGGATGTATCAGGCCCAGTTATTTTATTTTGTTCCGTTTTAGAATTGAAGGAGCTATTCAAATATTTTTTTTTTAAATTTACTGAAGTCCTTTTTCTTATGTTTCCATACATAGCTTAAATGTACCGTTTTTTAAAACTGATGTGCGTACCCTCTCATGAAAACCAGCGCTCTCTCAGCGTCATCGCTGGTACCAGATTCAGATGAAGATTTTTCGGACGATCATCCAGAACTGACGTGTCCTTCCAGGGATCTCACGAGGCAGCGGCCTCCATGAAGTAAATACACTCTTGGCACGAGTGACAATCTGGTAGTGACAGCGGTCACCCCAGACCTTTCCCTAAGATGCCTTGCTCAAGCGATAAAATAGGAGGGCACTTTACTGCTCACATCAGAAGACAATTGGAGGATGAACGTTGAAAATTCACGATTAAACTATCTCTCTATCAATATAGTTGATTAGATTTTGAAAATAAGATGAATAATAACCCCTAGCCACGTATAAGAACATATTTCAATCCTCAGCTAAGAACACGCTGTACATGTGCGAACTCGACGTGAACAAAGGTAATAAAGGTACATAAAACTATAGAAAGAATTATGATATTTCTGTTGGTTGCATTTCATAAGAGAAGTAAAATGTCTTCACAATGCTTTCTGAAACAAGCAGGAAAAATGCAAATACTGAATTATCAGTTCAAAGCAGAATCTTTATAATCATTTATTTATCAGAAAATCTCTGACGTCAAGGAAGGTCTGACCTACCTTCGCTGACGTCTAAATTTCAGCTTTGAAAAAATGAAGATAGCAATGATACTCCGGAGTACAATCTTCCAAAAGCACTTAATTGGAATGAATTCACTGAATCAAGAAACCATATTAATTTAGTGATCTTTTAATCATGCTAATGAGTTCGAAAAAAGAAAAACAGAATCTGATAAAAGTGGTTTATGGAAATTTAGCCGAAAAGAAATGGGGACGAAGATAGGAAAAACACAACTGAAAACCCCCCCACCCCCCACAACCACCTAGCTCCAGCGAAAAATTATAACCTAAACTCTAAATGTCATAACAGGGTGGACACAGATAATTAATAGTATATTATGTGACAATGTACGTGACAATGAAGTCGAGATACTTTACAAATGAAAATCCAGAAAGAGTTGGATTCTCCTAACATATTCCCCAAGCGTGGGAATCCAAATTATCAGATAACTGTTTCGGACCCTGTTGAGCAACAAGGTAGTGACTTCTTTTGCGCCTGGAATGAAACGCTGTTCTCTGCTAAACTTTACTGGCATACGAAACTGGATTCCCAAACTGTTTCACATTTCGACCAGCCAACAATAAAAGACCATTTTCCTCCTTTACCATAATACCACCAGTTATAACTTTCATACTTCGGTAGATCTAAGTGGTAGCTCCGCGGCGGCGATTTCGTTCTAACTTTACTCTTTCTATAGTTTTTTGGTTGCTAATTATGGATTTATCTTCAGTTTTTGTCGCACGAATGTAATTAACCTGTAATTAACCCCTGAAGTCCATCCAACAAAGGGTTTCCATACGCGATCTTCACAAGACAGAGCACGGGTACGTCTGTTTGGAACGGTTCATCTCCCGTCCAGCTAGTGCAATAACTTGTTAACGTATGGGCAGCCCCCCGGGCCATTACTAAACACGGCGAAGGGATATTCCATCTCAGCGATGCCAGTACTAAACATGGTGAAATGCATTTAGCTCCCTCCTGTTGGCGAATGGCTCCCTCTCGTCTTTCCCCTTCAGAGGGCGCCTCCCCAGCATAAACATGTCCGCTCCATTTCTGTGTTCTCCCCTACCCAAAACCCCGAATTCCCACAGTCCCCCTTTATTATTGAGTAGAGTTAGGGGACAAATAACAGTTGGCCGACAACAAACATACTCATCGCCAGTATCAGAAGCCCTAAAAGTGTAAAATAAACCAGTTTCCAAGGTAAAACCCAGTGCGGAGCTAGTACTTAGAATTACCCATATTTCACTGAAATGTATTCAAATAGCAGACTTCGCGAAACTACCGCGGATATTTCGAGCAGAAAGACACAGTATATTTCACTTGAGTCCAGCGATAACACCTGTTTGGTAAAGATTATAGAAAGAAGATGGAGTTTTTACCAAGAACGGACAATCGAATTATAATTAGAGGAAAAATATTACAATCCTAATATTAATCATGCTTTCGACAGTAAACAGTCCTGACCCATATTAGCCAGCTGTATTTTTAGCCATTATACCAAACACTTCATTTTCCGACTTATCGTAGATATTGTTAGTGTCCAGTAAGAAAGAAATTATATGGAATATGGACTCAAAAAAAAAAACACTAGCAAAGCACAAAAAATAAGCCAAACCTTCAGCAACGTTAAAATTACTGGGGTGAGTCATGAACAAGTGGAAATTGACGATTCATTTCAACTGATTTGCTAAAGATCACGTTGAATCGCCAGTAAGCAATTTTGCATACAAGCGTCTCGCTTAATGCAGCAATGACTTGTAACGGCTCCAGAGGATGAATAAGGACTGGCAAGAGCCAATTATTCTGATGAAGCAATTAGATAACGTCGCTTACCACTGTTGCTGCAACACCAGCTTGCATTATTCAGTGTAGATACCAAACCCTGTTGCACAGACTGAATTTTATTATACTTTAGATTTTATCTCTCTCTCTCTCTCTCTCTCTCTCTCTCTCTCTCTCTCTCTCTCTCTCTCTCTCTCTCTCTCTCTTTGGTAAGATACAGGAACAACAAGTGATCAGACTAATTGACCTTCCCTGACTAATAAAAATAAGGTAATAAGAAAAAGAGTTGCAGAATGAGGAAGATTTAAGGGTCTCTTAATGCATAATACTCTAGTTCATTTAACTGAATATCTAAATCATTCAAGTGAAAATGTTATACTATTAAACTCCTTTTTTACATAAGAAAACATGAGAAAGCTTGACGGAAAAGGAATAAACAGAACAAGAAAACGATGAGAAGTGGAAACGAGCGTCAAACCCACAAATCCCGAGAAAACGCAGCTGACGAAACTGCCATACGTCATGACCGGGTGGACGCAGGTAACTAATAACATTGCTCGACAACAAAGCTCAGAGCTTTTAGCTAATGGAATTCCAGGACCTTCCGGATTCTGCTTACACGATTCTGGGAACGTGGGAAGCCAAGTTCGTAGGTTGACGTTTCATTTTGCGTTATGCAGAGGAGCTGTTACTTCAGCTGTACCTGGAATCATATGCAGTTCTGCGCAAAGCTTTGTCAACAGACGAAATTGGATTCACAGAACTTCTGTTTCTCATTCGACCAGCATGTGGTGAGTAAAGAATAATGAGGAAGGCAGACATCAACAAAAGGTTGTTTAGACTCAAGGGCTTTGAAATCATATTATTTTGTTCTTAAAATTAACAATATCCCATCATTAGCACATTAGCCCTGTAGAGAGGTGCCTCGTAATGTGCGCCACACTTGGCACTTTCCAGATGGTACAAAGGAAGCATATCATCGGCCCCCACCTTGCATTGCATTATACATTTTACTTTTCATTCGTTTCCTTCGGTTTCTTCCACCTTAGCTTTCCAACTTCTTTAACCTCACATTGCTCCTGTTTCTTACTCTTAGTTAAGAACGCATCCTTTGGGAAAGTAATTACATAAACACACTGAACGTTCGGGGGAAAATTTCACATAGATTACATCTCTTCGAACTACTGCCTAATACGTACATTTAAAGAACTCTCTCTCTCTCTCTCTCTCTCTCTCTCTCTCTCTCTCTCTCTCTCTCTCTCTCTCTCTCTCTCTCTTTTCAAATCCCTCTTTTAAAATCCCTTCAGTCATCGAGTCCACGAAAGGCTCCTGTTCTTTAGCACTGATCCAGAGTGAATTCTTCTTGTGGCGGTTCTCTAAAGAAAAGTGAAAATCTAATTATCACATACAAATACTGCTAATTTGTGCTTTTTTGTATAATTTTAAAGAAATGATATCAGTTCTATGTCTTTCCAGCTCTGAATTAGCAGTTACAGAGAATGAACTCAATATCAAAACAATATGCATTGAATGGTAACGTGGGTTATCACCCACACTTAAAAAGTAATACCAGTGAATTATAATATTATATCTAGATTTCTCTCTCTCTCTCTCTCTCTCTCTCTCTCTCTCTCTCTCTCTCTCTCTCTCTCTCTCTCTCTCTCTCTCTGATACATATCAGTAAAAGAGAAAGAATTTTCTTCATTCCGTTATCGTGTTTCTGGCATGTAATTCGCTGCGATCGTCTAAGTTTAAAAATTTTGCATCAGGGTCTCGAATGAGAAAAGTTAACTGTATCCTTGAAATTAGCTTTTAGTCTTTCTTCTGAAATGTTTCTTGCCCTCCACTTTAGATAGCAATGGGCACATTTTTTTTGTATTCAAATTGATCCACATTGATGTCCATGCACATATACTCTATACACACAAACACATTTACATAAACAAATATACATATGCACGTATATACACATTCTCATGTATACACATATTACCAATAAACAGATCCAAATTCAGGTGACACTCTCGAACAAAACTAACCCATGAATTGCCGATCTGATAAAGATAAAGGTTAGTTCCTCTTACCCACAATGATCACTAAGGAAAAATTAAGTGTTTTGTCCGACCCTGTAAATTTTCTTAGCTAGGTGTCCCTGAATCAAGTAAAAATTTTCGCAGCTGAAGCTAAGATAAATATAATACTTTGACGCAGCAACATGATTTATCTAGAAATTGCCAATACATTTCTTTCCTAACCAAGTCAATCCACTCACTACTGTGACGTTCGCTTGCCACTAGGGATGACTCAGACAGCTCTGCCGGCAGAACTCGTCTGCGAACTTTTAATTACAAATTTAACAACTCTATTTGCTTTATATACTATACACGTACGACTCTAAGGACACTAACATGAGCGAAGCTTTGACCTGTAGACCTAAAAGTCCCTATTATATATTTCTATTACCGTTTTCTCATTTTCCTTCTATTTTCTAATTTCACTTAGGTGAAGGCCATTCCCATTGTAGAGAGCCTGAGCGCAATCTCTTGTCGTTGTATCCTCCTTCACATGTTTGTTACCAAGTTTCTTTTTTCCCAGAAAAGCATTCACTTCACCTTTACTATTTCTCGATCCCTGGGTTCCTTTGGGTTTTGGTTCAGACAAATTGAAATTCTCGATGGCTAAAAAACAGACAAGGGTGTAGTGTCTAAAATCTGATAATCATTTTCATAGGACGAAATATGTTTTCAGTTATTAAAATGTTTCTTTTTTATAGGCTGAAATTACATCTTTTGCACAGAGCACAATTTTGATCGATTTCTCTTGTAATCTGTGAACATCCATTGCCTCTTCTAGAGGAGCTGTTTTTTTTTTTTATCAACTTACTACGAGAAGTTAATTTATTTTATTGTTTCGTAAAATCATTCCCAGTTGTCTACTTGGTGACAACAGTTTTTACTGAAGAAATGTTACCAAACCCTCTTCGAAAATATGCAGAACAAAACGTGATTTTTATACCCGCATTATAAAAATAAAATGTATCTCAGTGGTTCTAACAATAATCTTTGCAATTTCTACCTTTAAAACTCTGCTGACGATAAGATATATAATACATTCATTTCAGGCAGCAAGATTTAGTAAAATAAAAATTACTAACTACAGCACAGTCTTAAAAATCTCGGAGACATTAGCAACGCATTGCTTCACGCTCAGGAAAAGTTATTTTGGTAAACCCAAGGCAAACGTCCACGCTTTCCTTTAGAGATTCATATAAGTTTTTGTTTCCAAGAGTCGCTGACAAGTTCCAGAAGTTGTTTCCATTACTCTGTTGAAATTCTATTCCGCGATGACCGCCTTCAGAATAATATTTTCCATCATTTTGTGAAGGATTTTCCATTTGTTTCTGAGTCTGTTAATAAACTATAAAGTGGTTTCCCTTCAGTTCTAGCTACAAAGACTTGGTTAGTTTTTTTTTTTTGTGAAAAACAAATAGCATGAAAAAACCCGTTTCAATTTCGCAGTAATATCTTAATCAGATATGATTTGTTTTATATTATGTGTCTACGAAGCGCATATAAATATTGAGAATTCCTAATGAAATATGGCTGATTACAGGACTAAAAAATAAAAAACAAAATGTGTAGAAGAGAGGAGAAATCAAAAATACTGACAAGATAATCTAGGATTCAGTGTAATTAGTAACAAAACTTGCCGGTGGTTCCACCGTTTTATTTCCATGTGGAAAAGACGTATTGCCATTTTCAGGGAATCGAATGTGGAATAACGTTCATAAGAAAATGCAGCTCTTTTATAAACATTCTTAAACGTGACTGTGAAGCTTTTGAAGAACAGTATACATACACGTACTTATGCACATACACATTCAGACACATATATATATATATATATATATATATATATATATATATATATATATATATATATATATATATATATATATATATATATATATATATATATTAATGATTTTCGACAACTGAGGCAACGTGCAGATCGTGTTAGTACAACCTTATTCTTTCCCAACAGATAATTGATCTTGGTTATATAAGCTGTATGTGGGAGATATTTAAATCGAGATCGCGTGTTGCGACGAAATATAATAAGATGAAATATTCAAGTACAAAATGAGTTATAAAATTGCGTAAAACTTCCAATAACCATCTCCTTTTTTTTTTTTTTTTTTTTTTTTGCATTTGCAATGGTCAAACTGCTGTTCGTGGTTATATATATCCAGTAAATGACTATTCTATTTTAACGTCATAATAGCATTCCGTTTTGATATTTGTGAAGTAACGTCTGTGAGGAAGCTTATATTTCCAATGAACCTGTAGTTCTCTCTCTCTCTCTCTCTCTCTCTCTCTCTCTCTCTCTCATTACAGTCCGAAACTGTTTACGGCTAAGATTAACAGAACGTTTCCTACCCAAAGCTTGCTATGCTGAGTTAACTGTTTTAAGAAAAAGCGCACTACTTTTCAGTGGTAAGCGGACATTTTCCACAGCAAATTATGACAAAGTACTCGCAAATCTGAGACAAAGCTTCATGAATAACGTAACTTTTGCTGAATGTTTTAGGTGCCCTAACATCATTATACCTACCTATCATTTGTCAACTCTCCCCATGAGGAACTGTAGGTTTTTTTATGGCCCCCATTCATCGACTGTCTTTTTTGGTAAAGATTTATGGAACGGTTATTGATTTAAATCATTTACAGCAAAGAAAATGCGAATTAGAAAACAAAGGTTCAAAATTATGACTCCAATAAGCGTAATTACGGAAGAAAGAATTCGAACTATAAACGACAATCATCGATACCTTCGACTTTTTGGTTGCTCATGTTCTTTGCTCTCTCTAGCAGTCTACGTTACATTTTTTTTCCTAAAGCAGAGGTCCACATATGTGTTATTCGCTAATGCTCCTGTTTTTGTCTTCAGGAAATCAAGGGGACTATACTGCAAAATTAGACTCCTTTTTAAATTAGACTCCCACTGTTTTTTTTCTAAGTTAGTGATGCATAGCTTTGGTTGCTTTTGCTAGGTCCCTGGATTTCTCCCTGTCCTCATTACGTATGTGATATGAATCTATGAATAGACAGATAAATAGATAGATAGACAGATAGGTAGACACTTCACCAGTATCATCCTTTGCATACAAAAACAAGCATAGATAGACGGGTGTTCATGAAAAAATATAAGTATTTCGCTCTCATGAAGACGTTGATTACTTATCTGAGATTTTCTCTCTCCCTCTGTCTGTATGTCTGTCTATCTATCTACTACTCTGTCTACATTCAGAAATTCATATTCAAAAATTCATATATTTATAAATTATGATTTAATTGATCAATATCGTGCATCATCGATTTAAATCTATTTCTAAGCCCACCATCCGGCAGGATTAGATGTAAACTGCAGAGTTCGTCCAGATATTTAGTAGTAGTCAAACCTTTCCCATTATCTGGTGTTGCATGAAGGGACCCACTGGACGTCAGAATATTGCCTAAATGGCTCAAGTTAAATATATTCAAGAGTCATCACTTCATATTTTCGAGCCCCTACTGATGATCCCACTTAATCCCTAATTAATGAGTTTATCAGAGTTGATTTCTTTTATTATGGCTCAGTTATTCTTATCACACGGTCATAAATTTCGTTATTTTTCGAGTCTCGATATTTATTCAAAATTAGTCGTTCTTCTTCTAATATGGCAAGTATCGTAAGCCTTAACTATTCTTATTTCTTAAACAAAGGATTGCTTCTTGAGAATCAAGTTTCATACTTGAAGTGTATAATTTGTATTCCTTTATATTTTGTATTCATTCAACAGAAATTCTTTTGTCGGTCTTAAACAAAAATTTATCATCTTGCTGGGGTTCGTTTACGTGCTGGTCTGATCCTATACTATTTTTTATCTCACTAGAACATTTAGTCCCATGTTTTTTTTATTATTAAACTCGAGGTATTTTCATGAAATCATGTGTCCGAACACATTTTCAGCAAAAAATTTGTTTTTTAAGCCTCTCTCTCTCTCTCTTTCTCTTATATTCCATGAAATCCTCTCTGGTATCCTTTATATTTTAGAATCAGATAACCATTTTAGAGTTCAGTGAATCCATCCCGACTCTTTTTCATCTTCCTGTTTATGCTCAGAAAAACCAGATGAAATTTATATCCCACTAACATGGATGAATTCTATATAGAATTATGATTTACCTTCTCCATCATGCATTACTAATTCACGTACTTGCAAATTTGTTATCGATCCCTTACGTATATTTTAGAATTCTAAGAATTTTTATGTTGTTGGCTATGTATTATAGGTTTCCCATTAGTAATTTAAAGAGTCCCAAGTCTTAATGCATCGAATCGCAGAATTGATGGCCCTCTGAAGTCTTGTAATTGTTCAAAGAGTTTCTCTTTTAAAGATTTTCTTATTTTTCTCGTTTTTATGATACGTATTGAGCAGACAGACAGAGAAATCAATATACTTGGGAACCAAGCAAAAGAGGTGTGCTTTTTAATAATGTGAAGACCTACAGGACTCATAACTTAATGCCCTCATTTATCACCGATCTGACGGTCAAAGATTAATCAAACTGAAGTGATAAGGCTCTGGACACATTTACGACCAAAGGCTATGAAGTGACAAAGACATCAACAATCATTTTCATGTAAAAGGTATGTTCTGACACACTGGAGAAAAGCATCCAGAAATTCAACTACAATACAGTCTGAACAATACTGAAGACTATAACATATACAGTACTGAAGGCTATGACATATGAAAGCTTTTGAAATCTGAAGTAAATGAAAGCACAAAAATTATTTACGGAAGATTTTTGCAGGATGACATAGCTTATAAATTGTTCTAACTAACCTGAACGAGATATACATACATACATATATATATATATATATATATATATATATATATATATATATATATATATATATATATATATATATATATATATATATATATACATATGTATATTTGTGTGTGTTTTTATAAATATTCTGCTGTTCGCCCTCGATGCATTTATTTGTAGTAATATCAGACTGACTAAGGCGGGAGAAAACGGTTGTTTCGGCCGAGTTAGTGAAAGAAATTCAAAATTTAACGCCCATTCATAGCAAGGATAGGTAGCATTAGGAGCTTAACCCCATAGGAAAACTTTCCACAATTAACCTTATGGTAGGTGGCCTTAAGCTACTTTTTTCCTGTACTCTGTCGGCGGATGTTTTGAGAAAAATTTCAGACCCCGAGGGCATGAACACCGCTCCTGTGTATTTCACCCAGCGAGGTCGAGAGAGAGAGCAGCAGACCTCCGTCACGAAAACACATCTGATGCGACGGCTCCTTCACCCCTTTGTCTGTTAAGTCGTATGTTACTAAGTGAAGTGGCGAATTGGTCCCAGAGCTTCCGATCGTCCGTTGTAAGCGCAACAACTAGTCGTCCACGGTAAGTCTGAGTTTTCTTCAGAACTTCGTCAATTTACTAGCCTCTTTTCCTGTATTTCCAGTTTTCCTTGTTTCATTCTTCTGCCACCATATAGATAACCTAGCACAATTTGCTTTTACGAAGTCTAGATTAAGCATAATTTATATTGTTTAGCGACATTCAACTATTCCCGTGAATTAACTAGGAATTCGAGAAGGTTAAACAAGTCATTACATTCTTTATGCAGCCTTGTGTCTCGAATCCATTGTTCGGAAGAGCCCGTTGTGTTTTAAAACCATACTGGACGAATAGAAAATTGTCTGCGTCCGAAGTCAGGCGACTGTTAACGTAAAGTCTTTAGTTACTGCAAATTCGTGTCGAGGGTTCCCCTCGACTGGCAACCTTATTTCATTTATAAACAGCTGTCTTTGAGGTTAATTTGTAGCTTCAACTGACAGGTTACATGTGTCCTTGGCAAGCAGGGCCTTAAAATTACGTCAATCCAGTAAATAACTCATCAGCCAAGCCATCATACGTAACAATATATATACATATATATGTGTGTATGTATATATATATATATATATATATATATATATATATATATATATATATATATATATATATATATATATATATATATATATATATATATATATATATGAGTACGTGCCAGTATGCTATTACTTCATTCAAGAACATTTGACGCGGGGCCGTATCATCACAGAATAAATTTCCTAAGCTACAGTTTTAAAGCCGAAGAATTCGCGTATAAAGTTAATTATGAAAAATATTCTGTCTTGCATTAACCATCTTTAATTTTCTTTTGACCTCCTAGCTAAGACAGGTCTTGTTCCCACCCAGGATTCGACTATTTTCTTTTACTAAAATAAACTGTACAGATTTATCAGCTCTTTTTATACCGATAATGTTTTTCAAAATCCTTTTCGGGGTTGATGAAAAAGAAAAAAAAACACGAGGCTATAGACTAACACGTTTTTTCACGCTAAGCAGAAAGTTGCAAAGCTCTTATTCAGTTTGACACTTCTGCCCGTAACAAGTCAAGCCGAGTTAGCCCTTTTTTAACTGCGTTATATAGTTTCTAGGTACTCTGAACTGGACCTCACTTAGGATGGCTTTTTCATGATTCTGGGATCTTTCTATCTGACGAGTTACTAAGAGAGAGAGAGAGAGACAGAGAGAGAGAGAGAGTCACTAACAAAAGTTCCGGTGTTCTGTTTAAATAGTAAGGTCATGTTAGAAAAGTTAGGCTTTTTTTCTCAGTCATATGGAGCTATATAGCAGAAATTGCATTCAAGGTTTTTTCTTAGTTCCATGTTGTCTTGATGTAGGTTTGTTTATCTCGGTTTTGTAAGGGGCCTTTGTTTCTTAAGGTGTTCTATGGCCTTACTGTTATCCTCCTCATTCAAGAAACTGGCAAGAGCTCTGATAGTTACTGTGTTAACTAACAAACATTTTTAAAACCTTCTCTTTAGCTTCTAAAATACTTCGTTAATCACAGTACCCCTTCCCAACGAAATAAGCGGCTTTGTAATTTATTCGTAATCAAGCTGAATTAACACACATTCTGATTACATTTAAATGTCATCATGAAAAATGTCAGTGTTCTGTAATCATATGAACGTCGTGACTGGCAAGGTTATACAGTGTAAGTGGTGAGCTCTTCTTTAACATTGGACATGGAGACCAATGCTCCGCCTTATATATTTCTGTAGTGATGCAAAACTATTTTGTTGTTACTGTTGCTGTTGTTGTTGTTTTATTTTAATATGCAGCATGCCGCCGCAAAAACATGGTACGCTTTTCCTGTTTATACACCTTTGGAAGTCTTCCCACTATATAAGAGAGAGAGAGAGAGAGAGAGAGAGAGAGGAGAGAGAGAGAGAGAGAGAGAGAGAGAAATCAATTGCAAAAATTTTCTGTGTTATTTTCGGAGAATGGGGTCAGGTTTGAAAAATAATTTAGCTTTGTCCCAGTATCCTTCGAAAAGGCGGCGTATCCCACACGTATTTCCATACCTACTCAGACATTTACTAAGCTGTACATTATGTTTGTGCTGCTATTGGCTGCGTTTTATATTTTTGTAGATATCTTTTTGTTTCTACAGATTTCCGTTAACCCATGCCACAAAGAATCGAATTTTGCAGCAGCTGAAGACGAAGCCGTATTCATTTTTTTTTCTTTGCAGATTTTACCGTCGTGTCGTTTTTTACTTAACTGAAAGGCGATTACGACTTTATTCTCTTTCATATTTATAACTTCTTGAAAGATTACTTCTTTCTTCTGCAGTTTTAAATGTAAAGTGACTAAAATGGAAAAATGGTGATGAGCTCTTCTTCAATTTTGCGTGTATCATGTCAAAATATTTATTTAATGGTAAAAATAGAAGATGAAGAAAGGGAAACCATTATGATAAATATATGTACATACATATATATAATATATATATATATATATATATATATATATATATATATATATATGTGTGTGTGTGTGTGTGTGTGTGTGTGTGTGTATGTATGTGTGTGTGTGTGTACCTCGCTACAAAATAAAGCAAATGTATATATTATACTTTCTGGCTCCAAGTGACAAAAAATCATGAAGTCTGGGTTATTACCGATAAAAATAAAAGAAATTTCAACAATGTAGTCAGACCATTGCAAAACCCGTTGCATGGCAAGATTTTATTTTATCTCCTCTCTTTCAGATCAACCTTTCCTTGGTCAGAAATTCTCAAACAACAACAGATGAGGCTGGCGACCTTACCCTGGGAGCCTGAACTTTACAACATATTCGAGTTCGATCTCTCTCTCTCTCTCTCTCTCTCTCTCTCTCTCTCTCTCTCTCTCTCTCTCTCTCTCTCTCAAACAAATGAGTTTAAGAGGTTCTGGTCTTCACTTTTTATCTTCTTGTACATCACATTACACTGATCCGACATAAGCAGAGCCATCCTCATAGAAAATTACTTATTTTGGATAAGCATACATCCAGCCTTTCATAAACTCAAGCACTCAATTACCACCTCGCCACATTCACTAGGATCAATATTATAAATCACATTGCTGATCAAAAATGTAATTGTGTGTGTGTATGTATGTATATATATACTATATGTATATGTATGTATGTATATATATATATATATATATATATATATATATACATATATATATAATTGATTATATATACATGTGTGAGTACTTATATATATATATATATATATATATAGTTATATATATATATATATATATATATATATATATATATATATATATATATATATATATATATATGAAGGCAATGCTTCTGAAGGAAAGAGAAACGAGTCTGCAAGTAAAGGACAATAAGTCGAAAAGCCTTTGCAATACTTGTTGCTTCTCTTTCCTTCGTGGAATTGTCTTTATTTATATATTCATCATGTTCCATATTCTCGTGGACTAGTTATATATATATATATATATATATATATATATATATATATATATATATATATATATATATATATATATATATATATATATATATATATATGTGTAATATATATACAATTAATTACATATATATGAGTGTATATATATGACTATATGTGTTTGTGTGTGTGTGTATAAAATACAAACACATACTCACACCTATCCCTTATAAAAATAAAAATTGGATAAATTCCTGTTACAAAAATGATTAGCCTACATATGAACTCTGTGTATGTATATATATATATATATATATATATAGTATATATATATATATATATATATATATATATATATATATATATATATATATAATATACATATATATATATATATATACATATATACATATATATAATATACATATATATATATATATATATATATATATATATATATATATATATATATATATATATATATATATATATATATATAATATATATTATATATATATTATATATATATATATATATATATATATATATATATATATATATATATATATATATATATATTTAATCACTAACATTTTGGAATTTGTTCAATTGTTTTGAACCAATATTCGGGAAGTTGTAGGGTTTTGTAGATCATTTTATTCTGTTGTAATTTTCTCATGATATTTTTCTTTTCCTTCAACTATTCTAGTGGTACCTGTTTACTTACATCTTATTTTTTGAGAAACATCTAATGAAAAAATGTCAGCAAATGCCGCATGAAAGTTGGTATTGTTCTTAAGTCCTCACACTTATATGAGTGATTAAATCAGTGCAACATTTTAGGTAATTTGTCCTTCCTTACTAGGATACTGTTCCTCCGGGAGATGTCTGCTTCTGCCAGAGATTTATATCTTTTAGAGTGGTTCGAGGTGGAAGGTTTCTTTGGCAGCTATGCCTTGACTATAGACGGATGGTCTCTTGTTGTCACTTCTTCATAAGTTGTATTTTGACATATCTTTCACATTCTCAGTTGATCCCTGATCCTGTTGCTGTCGAGAGCAACTAGATCTGCTGAACAGCAGCATCAATGTGCAGTAATGTACCTTGCCTTCGAACTTTTCAGTTCCAGGGACCTTTATTCTCACGCCTTACGACTGTGGAACAGCCTCTTACTGAGGATGTTGCAAACGGAACTTTTAAAGTTCAAGTGAATGTAATGCATTAATACCCTTATGCAATACATCTTACTTAATACTTTGTTTACATTTTTATTTATTTATTGTTAGTACATCTGTTTTCTAATAACTGATCTCCTTTCGTATTTCCTACTACCTTCTGTTATTTTCACCCGAATGAACACCATTTTCTTAGGATGCTTGAATTTCAAGTTAGTTACCCTGTGGGCTTGTTTCATATGGATAGGGTTCACCTTCTGAATAATAATAATAATAATAATAATAATAATAATAATAATAATAATAATAATAATAATAATAACAACAACATTGTCTATATTCATTAATCTCATGGTAACGGTTATTATATTGTTATTATTATTCTCATATATATCATAAATCATCAATACCATGATTATCAAAGATTTTTACATTACATCCGACTCATTTTATATTTTATGATATCCAGTCTTCAAAGGACAGAAAAGGAACATTAAACGCAAAAATAGTAATTTTACTCTCTCTCTCTCTCTCTCTCTCTCTCTCTCTCTCACTAAAGACTAAAGCCATAATTTGATGAAGAAATTATAATACGGATGAATTTCAACATTTATTTACAAAATCTTTTGCTGTAGATAAAAACAAAATCAGAAATGTATAAACACATAAGACTCCAATATGATTGGAAGAAGCTTTATGACATAAGTTAAATGAAATCAAACAATGTGAATAACAAATGGTTATGAATCTGACATTAATAAGCTTGAACATAATAATCTTGACAAACTTTTACGACAGAATTTCAGTAATTCAGAAGTGTGTGGTATTCTCTGAAACAAAGGGTTACTGCTAGTCCTACATTGCAGTCTTTTTACACATGAAATATGTCTGCTGGCCTTTCTTGGGCCTACGGGATGTATGCAAGCACACACGACATCTTAGTCTAGGTCGCAGTTGTTTTTCTGTTGAGGGAACTGGATCAGGAAAGTGTCTTTCTGTTAGCCGCCTTGGCTGCGTTATTACGGTGCGGGTAATTATCTTGTTAGTGCTGGAGGGTAAATTTTCAATCAACTGCAGAACGACTGACTTAGAAAACTGTAACATGACCTTTCTGCTGTGCAACAAATCCATGCAAGTGATGACAGTTTACTAGTATCATATCAAGCAGACGGAAAATAGTTTTATGTACCATCTCGTGGTTTTACGGATACAATTTCACAGAACTAATAAGCATGTCGTTCTTGTCCACAATCCGCATTTTCTTATTATAGTCAACAACGCATGCAGGTTTTTTGCCAAATTCTGGTCGACACCTTTTTTCACAGTCTACCATTATATTTTCATGTACTGGAAGATAACATATACACTGTCCTGTTATCCTGCCATTTTAAACCTAATATTCCATTGCAGTTTGAGACGAAATCTCAGATTTAATACATCAGGAAATTTAGGTATAAATTTCCTATTTTTCCGGACTGTTCCACATGCTCCCAGTGCTGTTATCACCCAAATACTTGAGCAGTTTTGGGCTACACCAATTATCGAAACACAGGATGATGCTTCGGAGATGCGAGGCCATAAATGTTTTTACCACAGAACCAGATACCCTAGATCCTCATCTACCAATATCTCTGTATCTTTCCAGTATAGATTATAAAATCGACAATATAATCCGTTTTGGCATCACAAAGTTCAAATATTTTCACTCCAAATCGATTCTCTTTTATCTGAAATGTACTGTTTGAAACTTAGCCTTCCCCTTCCATAACATTAAACTTTCATCTATGCATAAATCCTGGAAAGGCTGAAATTTTTCCTGAATTTTCTACGCACACCGTTTGAGCACGGGTTTAATTTTTTTTTAGTTTATTATCTGGGCTTGTTTCCTGTGAATTATCAACGAAATGTAGAACCCGTAGACTGAAGAAATCTGTCCCTGCCATCAGCCTTCACCTTTGTCTCGAATGTCTCAAGCGTAGTTCAGTAATCTACGATGCGATGTTTACTTATATGCGACATGATCATAATCACACAAAGGAACCGTATCATTTCCTCCACAGTAACCTGAGCAAATTTTCGCAACATTGGCACTGCATTCCTAGCGTATCAACAAGGAATCTCTGATAACGGTTTGTCTTCAGCAATCAGCCCCATAAATTCGTTGTCGAAAAATTCAAAACTAGTCTACTTCCTTTGAATTTTCATTCACATTACATTGACGTAATGCCACTGCCACTGCTGTCAAATATGAAATCTCTGGGCTGGAAATTGCTACAGCCCACTCCCACTCATCACCTGGGTCACTTCGCTGTCTCCGCCTCTTTTGACACCTGGCTTTCTATTTGTAGGTGGCAGATTTCGTCATTTTCACTGTCGGTTGATATTTCATCACTGTCTCGTACCAGGACCCTAATTATCCATTTCCCATTTCCTTTCTAAATCCGATTCATTTTCATATCCAGAAAATGAGTCGAGAAGGTCTATAAATAGTTATCCTGTCGAGAGCTCTTCTCGATCTGCCGGCGGTCAACTCGAGGATGTCAAAAAATTCTGACCCCTCCTCCTGTGATGATCTTTGATGAAGACTAATGAATTTTAGGAAACACGTGAATTTATATATTCACCGTATGGCAACCGACATTGTTACCATCAAGAAAAAGAGGCCAGCATTTCAATCACTTCTGTCCTTCATGATAAAGGAAATTACCGTGCTCGCATACGACACAACAGTGTTCCGGGCCAGTTTATTAAATGCGTCGTATACGTTACAACCGAAATCAAAGGGTTAAAACAATATCCCATCATTAGCACATTAGCCCTGTAGAGAGGTGCCTCGTAATGTGCGCCACACTTGGCACTTTCCAGATGGTACAAAGGAAGCATATCATCGGCCCCCACCTTGCATTGCATTATACATTTTACTTTTCATTCGTTTCCTTCGGTTTCTTCCACCTTAGCTTTCCAACTTCTTTAACCTCACATTGCTCCTGCTTACTTCTTAGTTAAGAACGCATCCTTTAGAAAGTAATACATAAACACACTGAACGTTCGGGGAAAATTTCACCTAGATTACATCTCTTCGAACTACCGCCTAATACGTACATTTAAAGAATAACTCTCTCTCTCTCTTTTAAAATCCCTTCAGTCATCGAATCCACGAAAGGTTCCTGTTCTTTAGCACTGATCCAGAGTGAGTTCTTCTTGTGGCGGTTCTCTAAAGAAAAGAGAAAATCTAATTATCACATAGAAATACTGCTAATTTGTGCTTTTTTGTATAATTTTAAAGAAATGATACGAGCTCTATGTCTTTCCAGCTCTAAATTAGCAGTTACAGAGAATGAACTCAATATCAAAACAATATGCATTGAATGGTAACGTGGGTTATCACCCACACTTAAAAGTAATACCAGTGAATTATAATATTATATCTAGATTTCTCTCTCTCTCTCTCTCTCTCTCTCTGATACATATCAGTAAAAGAGAAAGAATTTTCTTCATTCCGCTATCGTGTTTCTGGCATGTAATTCGCTGCGATGGTCTAAGTTTAAATAATTTTGCATCAGGGTCTCGAATGAGAAAAGTTAACTGTATCCTTGAAATTAGCTTTCAGTCTTTCTTCTGAAATGTTTCTTGCCCTCCACTTTAGATAGCAAGGGGCACATTTTTTTTGTATTCAAATTGATCCACATTGATGTCCATGCACATATACTCTATACACACAAACACATTTACATAAACAAATATACATATGCACGTATATACACATTCTCATGTATACACATATTACCAATAAACAGATCCAAATTCGTGACACTCTCTGAACAAAACTTACCCCCATGAATTGCCGATCTGATAAAGATAAAGGTTAGTTCCTCTTACCCACAATGATCACTAAGGAAAAATTAAGTGTTTTGTCCGACCCCTGTAAATTTTCTTAGCTAGGTGTCCCTGAATCAAGTAAAAATTTTCGCAGCTGAAGCTAAGATAAATATAATACTTTGACGCAGCAACATGATTTATCTAGAAATTGCCAATACATTTCTTTCCTAACCAAGTCAATCCACTCACTACTGTGACGTTCGCTTGCCACTAGGGATGACTCAGACAGCTCTGCCGGCAGAACTCGTCTGCGAACTTTTAATTACAAATTTAACAACTCTATTTGCTTTATATACTATACACGTACGACTCTAAGGACACTAACATGAGCGAAGCTTTGACCTGTAGACCTAAAAGTCCCTATTATATATTTCTATTACCGTTTTCTCATTTTCCTTCTATTTTCTAATTTCACTTAGGTGAAGGCCATTCCCATTAGAGAGAGCCTGAGCGCAATCTCTTGTCGTTGTATCCCCCTTCACATGTTTGTTACCAAGTTTCTTTTTTCCCAGAAAAGCATTCACTTCACCTTTACTATTTCTCGATCCCCTGGGTTCCTTTGGGTTTTGGTTCAGACAAATTGAAATTCTCGATGGCTAAAAAACAGACAAGGGTGTAGTGTCTAAAATCTGATAATCATTTTCATAGGACGAAATTTGTTTTCAGTTATTAAAATGTTTCTTTTTTATAGGCTGAAATTACATCTTTTGCACAGAGCACAATTTTGATCGATTTCTCTTGCAATCTGTGAACATCCATTGCCTCTTCTAGAGGAGCTTTTAGAGGAGCTGTTTTTTTTTTATCAACTTACTACGAGAAGTTAATTTATTTTATTGTTTCGTAAAATCATTCCCAGTTGTCTACTTGGTGACAATAGTTTTTACTGAAGAAATGTTACCAAACCTTCTTCGAAAATATGCAGAACAAAACGTGATTTTTATACCCGCATTATAAAAATAAAATGTATCTCAGTGGTTCTAATAATAATCTTTGCAATTTCTACCTTTAAAACTCTGCTGACGATAAGATATATAGTACATTCATTTCAGGCAGCAAGATTTAGTAAAATAAAAAATTACTAACTACAGCACAGTCTTAAAAATCTCGGAGACATTACCAACGCATTGCTTCACGCTCAGGATAAGTTATTTTGGTAAACCCAAGGCAAACGTCCACGGTTTCCTTTAGAGATTCATATAAGTTTTTGTTTCCAAGAGTCGCTGACAAGTTCCAGAAGTTGTTTCCATTACTCTGTTGAAATTCTATTCGGCGATGACCGCCTTCAGAATAATATTTTCCATCATTTTGTGAGGGATTTTCCATTTGTTTCTGAGTCTGTTAATAAAGTATAAGTGGTTTCCCTTCAGTTCTAGCTACAAAGACTCGGTTATTTTTTTTTTGTGAAAAAATAAATAGCATGAAAAAACCCATTTCAATTTCGCAGTAATATCTTAATCAGATATGATTCGTTTTATATTATGTGTCTACGAAGCGCATATAAATATTGAGAATTCCTAATGAAATATGGCTGATTAAAGGACTAAAAAATAACAAACAAAATGTGTAGAAGAGAGGAGAAATAAAAAATACTGACAAGGTAATCTAGGATTCAGTGTAATTAGTAACAAAACTTGCCGGTGATTCCACCGTTTTATTTCTATGTGGAAAAGACGTATTGCCATTTTCAGGGAATCGAATGTGGAATAACGTTCATAATAAAAATGCAACTCTTTTATAAACATTCTTAAACGTGACTGTGAAGCTTTTGAAAAACAGTATACATACACGTACTTATGCACATACACATCCACAGATATATATATATATATATATATATATATATATATATATATATATATATATATATATATATATATATATATATATATATATATATATATTATATATATATATATATATATATATTTATATCAATGATTTTCGACAACTGAGGCAACGTGCAGATCGTGTTAGTACAACCTCATTCTTTCCCAACAGATAATTGATCTTGGTTATAAGGTTGCTTGGTGGAGATATTTGAATCGAGATCAGAGTGTTGCGACGAAATATAATAAGATGAAATATTCAAGTACAAAATGAGTTATAAAATTGCGTAAAACTTCCAATAACCATCTCCCTTTATTTTTTTGCATTTGCAATGGTCAAACTGCTGTTCGTGGTTATATATACCCAGTAAATGACTATCCTATTTTAACGTCATCATACCATTCCGTTTTGATATTTGTGAAGTAACGACGTCTGTGAGGAAGCCTATATTTCCAATGAACCTGTAGTTCTCTCTCTCTCTCTCTCTCTCTCTCTCTCTCATTAAAGTCCGAAACTGTTTACGGCTAAGGATTAATAGAACGTTTCCTACCCAAAGCTTGCTATGCTGAGTTAACTGTTTAAGAAAAAGCGCACTACTTTTCAGTGGTAAGCGGACATTTTTCCACAGCAAATTATAACAAAGTACTCGCAAATCTGAGACAAAGCTTCATGAATAACGTAACTTTTGCTGAATGTTTTAGGTGCCCTAACATCATTATACCTACCTATCATTTGTCAACTCTCCCCATGAGGAACTGTAGGTTTTTTTATGGCCCCCATTCATCGACTGTGTTTTTTGGTAAAGATTTATGGAACGGTTATCGATTTAAATCATTTACAGCAAAGAAAATGCGAATTAGAAAACAAAGGTTCAAAATTATGACTCCAATAACCGTAATTACGGAAGAAAGAATTCGAACTATAAACGACAATCATCGATACCTTCGACTTTTTGGTTGGTCATGTTCTTTGCTCTCTAAGAGTCTACGTTACATTTTTTTTCCTAAAGCAGAGGTCTACGTGTGTTATTCGTTAATGCTCCTGTTTTTTGTCTTCAGGAAATCAAGGGGGACTATACCAGGTTACTTAAAATTAGACTCCTTTTTTTTCTAAGTTAGTGATGCATAGCTTTGGTTGCTTTTGCTAGGTCCCTGTATTTCTCCCTGTCCTCATTACGTATGTGATATGAATCTATGAATAGACAGATAAATAGATAGATAGACAGATAGGCAGACACTTCACCAGTATCATCCTTTGTATACAAAAACAAGCATAGATAGACGGGTGTTCATGAAAAAATATAAGTATTTCGCTCTCATGAAGACGTTGATTACTTATCTGAGATTTTTCTCTCCCTCTGTCTGTATGTCTGTCTATCTATCTACTACTCTGTCTACATTCAGAAATTCATATTCAAAATTACGATTTAATTGATCAATATCATGCATCATCGATTTAAATCTATTTCTAAGCCCACCATCCGGCAGGATTAGATGTTAACTGCCGAGTTCGTCCAGATATTTAGTGTAGTCAAACCTTTCCCATTATCCGGTGTCGTTCTATCTCCAGTGTTGCATGAAGGGACCCACTGGACGTCAGAATATTGCCTAAATGACTCAAGTCAAATATATTCAAGAGCCATCACTTCATATTTTTCGAGTCCCTACTGATGATCCCACTTAATCCCTAATTAATGGGTTTATCAGAGTTGATTTCTTTTTGTTATGGCTCAGTTATTCATATCACACGGTCATAAATTTCGTTATTTTTCTGGGTCTCGATATTTATTCAAAATTAGTCGTTCTTCTTCTAATACGGTAAGTATCGTAAGCCTTAACCATTCTTATTTCTTAAACAAAGGATTGCTTCCTGAGAATCAAGTTTCATGCATGAAGTGTATAATTTGTACTCCTTTATATTTTGTATTCATTCACCAGAAATTCTCTTGTCGGTCTTAAAAATTTATCATGTTGCTGGGGTTCGTGTACGTGCTGGTCTGATCCTACACTATTTTTTATCTCACTAGAACATTTAGTCCCATGTTTTTTTTATTATTAAACTCGAGGTATTTTCATGAAATCATGTGTCCGAACACATTTTCAGCAAAAAATTTGTTTTTTAAGCCTCTCTCTCTCTCTCTTTCTCTTATATTCCATGAAATCCTCTCTGGTATCCTTTATATTTTAGAATCAGATAACCATTTTAGAGTTCAGTGAATCCATCCCGACTCTTTTTCATCTGCCTGTTTATGCTCAGAAAATCCAGATGAAATTTATATCCCACTAACATGGATGAATTCTATATAGAATTATGATTTACCTTCTCCATCATGCATTACTAATTCACGTACTTGCAAATTTGTTATCGATCCCTTACGTATATTTTAGAATTCTAAGAATTTTTATGTTGTTGGCTATGTATTATAGGTTTCCCACATTAGTAATTTAAAGGGTCCCAAGTCTTAATACATCGAATCGCAGAATTGATGGCCCTCTGAAGTCTTGTATTTGTTCAAAGAGTTTCTCTTTTAAAGATTTTCTTATTTTTCTCGTTTTTATGATACGTATTGAGCAGACAGACAGAGAAATCAATATACTTGGGAACCAAGCAAAAGAGGTGTGCTTTTTAATAATGTGAAGACCTACAGGACTCATAACTTAATGCCCTCATTTATCACCGATCTGAAGGTCAAAGATTAATCAAACTGAAGTGACAAGGCTCTGGACACATTTAAGACCAAAGGCTATGAAGTGACAAAGACATCAACAATCATTTTCATGTAAAAGGGTATGTTCTGAAGAAACTGGATGAAAGCATCGATAAATTCGACTACAATACAGTCTGAACAATACTGAAGACTATAACATATACAGTACTGAAGGCTATGACATATGAAAGCTTTTTGAAATCTGAAGTAAATGAAAGCACAAAAATTATTTAACGAAAGATTTTTACAGGATGACATAGCTTATAAATTGTTCTAACCTAACCTGAACGGATATACATACATACATATATATATATATATATATATATATATATATATATATATATATATATATATATATATATATATATATATATATATATATATATATGTGTGTGTGTGTGTGTGTTTATAAATATTCGCTGTTCCGTCTGATGCATTTATTTAGAGTAGCCGATTTAGTAGATTTTGGGCCTATGAGACGTTTGTTTGGCGGCTCTGATTGGCTGTTACTGGGAGGTATGTCACTGCTCACCGTTTCATTTTAATGTCTGTAGTCAGAAAACTTTAAATATGTTTATATTTTCATTTATCTTAGCGTTTACACAAGATAGAAAGTTCTTGATCATACCATAGGATTCGATATTAATTGTACAACTAAATATGATTTGAAATCAGTAAGATAAAACACAAGGAATTACAACGAGTAAAAGTGAAGAGAGAAGCATTTCATTTTTATACCTGTTTTTACTTATCCAGATTTTTGCATCATTCATACGATCAAGATAAATAAAACTTGTGTTTTCATACAATAAATTCACCCTGAATACGCTGGTGCTTTCAGATTTTAGATGCAGATATGTGAAGAGAAAATGAAGAATATGACGTATTATGTTGCATCCGTTCTTGACCTCGTTTGTAGTGCCGAGAGACGGTGATGATGATCAGCCGTTGTTGTCTTCAGCAAGATTTGACAGTTGCCAATTAGCGATATGAGAAGTTTGCAGCTTCGACAATATTTGCAATTTCATAAACATTATTATGTCATTATGCATTTTCTGTAAATAAATGCATATAATTCTCATTATAAGTGCCGAACATTTTCGCTCCAGTATTATATATGTCCGTATGTCTGGACATATCTGATACAAAAAAAAAAATCAAATGGATGCATCTGGATAATTTTGGCTTCAATTTAGTCTAGGTACCCATTATACATATGTATGACTCCATTAATTTTTTTTTAAATAATGGTAAGGCGCAACAGAATGGGTTAAGATTTTTATTTTGGCTTTTTGTTCATATACTGTAGTCATTAACTGTCAAAAGTTATTTTCATTTTATGTTCATTCAATGAATAATACATCAGTATGAATTTCTATTTCTTACCAGATGAATAAAAATCTGTTGTAAAAGTCTAGGTGAAGCCAGCACATCCAGATGCATCCATATAGTGATTGGAACATTTTTTACACGTACTCAGATATGTTCAGACACGGGACGTATATATATTGGAGGAGAGTGTTCGACATTACAATAGAATTCTGTGCATTATTTACAGAAAATTTAATGACATAATAATACGGCAAATGCTGTCGAAACTGCAAACTTTCATATCACTAATTGGCAACTTGTCAACGGTGCTCAAAGATCTCGCTGGTTTGCAGACCACCGTCTCGGCACTATTCAAACGGAAGTCAGAACGGATGCAACATATCACGACATATTCTTCATTTTCTCACTTCATACGCATCTAAATCTGACACCAGCATTCTGAATTTATTGTATGAAAACACAGTTTTATTTTATCTTGATCGTATGAATGATGCAAAAATCCGGACGATATGTAAGCAACAGTATAAAAGAATAAAAATGCTTCTTCTCTTCACTTTACTCGTTGTAATTCCTTTATGTTTTATCTTACACGATTTCCAGAAATCACGGTTTAGTTGTACAATTAATACCGAATCTTATGGTATGACCAAAACTTTCCTATCTTGAGTAAAAACGTGAGATAAATGAAGAAATATAAAATTATTCAAGTTTTCTGAGCTACAGACATTAAAATGAAACAGTGAGCGAGCTGCATACCTCCCAGTACCAGCCAATCAGAGGCGCCAAACAAACATCTCATAGGCTCAAGAATCTACCTCCATGAATCGGCTATAGTAATATCAGACTGACTAAGGCGGGAGAAAACGGTTGTTTCGGCCGAGTTAGTGAAAGAAATCAAAATTTAACGCCCATTCATAGCTAGGTAGCAACGATAACCCCATAGGAAAACTTTCCACACCAACCTTTATGGTAGGTGGCCAAGTTTTTTCCTGTACCTGTCGGCGGATGTTTAAATGAAAATTTCAGACCCTGAGCTGAACACCCCGTGTAGTGACCCAGCCAGGTCAGAGAGAGCAGCAGACCGAAACACATCTGAACGGCTCCTTCACCCCTTTGTCTGTTAAGTCGTAGGCTCAAAGTGGCGAATCCCAGAACTACCTTGTTGTGAAGTCGTACGGTAGTAGTTTTTTCAGGAACTCGTCAATTTTAGCCTCTTTTAGTTTTCCAGTTTGTTTCATTCTTCGCCACCGTCTAGATACCCCAAGCAACAGTTTGCTTTTACGAAGTCTAGATTAAGCATAATTTATATTATTTAGCGACATTCAACTATTCCCGTGAATTAACTAGGAATTAGGAAGGTTAAACAAGTCATTACATTCTTTATACAGCCTTGTGTCTCGAATCCATTGTTCGAAGAGCCCGTTGTGTTTAAAACCATACCGGACGAATAGAAATTGTCAAACAGCATCGAAAGTTGGGCGACTGTTAACGTAAAGTCTTTAGTTACTGCATATTCCTTGTGTTGAGGTTCCTCGACTGGCAACCTTATTTCATTTATAAACATCTGTCTTTGAGGTTAATTTTGTAGCTTCCATTGACAGGTTACGTGTGTCCTGGCAAGCAGGGCCTTATTAATTACGTCAATCCAGTAAATAACTCATCAGCCAAGCCACCATACGTAAATATATACATATATATGTGTGTGTTATATATATATATTATATATATATATATATATATATATATATATATATATATATATATATATATATATATTATATATATATATAATATATATATATATATATATATATAGTATATATAATATATATATATATATATATATATATATATATTTATATATATATATATATATATATATATATATATATATATATATATATTTATATATATATATATATAATATATAGAGATATATATATATATATATATATATATATATATATATATATATATATATATATATATATATATATATATATATTTATATATATTTATATATATATATATATATATATGAGTACGTGCACATTATGCTATGCGTACTTCATTCAAGAACATTTGACGCGGGGCCGTATCATCACAGAATAAATTTCCTAAGCTACACAGTTCTAAAAGCCGAAGAATTCACGTATAAAGTTAATTATGAAAATATTCTGTCTTGCATTAACCATCTTCAATTTTCTTTTGACCTCCTAGATAAGACAGGTCTTGTTCTACCCCGGATTCGACTATTTTTCTTTTACTAAAATAAACTGTACAGATTTATCAGCTCTTTTTATACCGATAATGTTTTCAAAATCCTTTTCGGGGGGTTGATGAAAAAAAAAAAAACACGAGGCTATAGACTAACACGTTTTTCACGCTAAGCAGAAAGTTGCAACGCTCTTATTCAGTTTGACACTTCTGCCCGTAACAAGTCAAGCCGAGTTACCCCTTTTTAACTGCGTTATATAGTTTCTAGGTGCTCTGAACTGGACCTCACTTAGGATGGCATTTTCATGATTCTGGGATCTTTCTATCTGACGAGTTACTAAGAGAGAGAAAGAGAGAGAGAGACAGAGAGAGAGAGAGAGAGAGAGAGAGAGAGAGAGAGAGTCACTAACAAAAGTTCCGGTTCTGTTTAAATAGTAAGGTCATGTTAGAAAAGTTAGGCTTTTTCTCAGTCATATGGAGCTATATAGCAGAAATTGCATTCAAGGTTTTCTTAGTTCCATGTTGTCTTGATGTAGGTTTGTTTATTTCGGTTTTGTAAGGGCCTTTGTTTGCTATGTTCTATGGCCTTACTGTTATCCTCCTCATTCAAGAAACTGGCAAGAGCTCTGATAGTTACTGTGTTAACTAACAAACATTTTAAAACCTCTCTTTAGCTTCTCTAAAATACTTCGTTAATCACAGTACCCTTCCCAACGAAATAAGCGGCTCTTGTAATTTATTCGTAATCAAGCTGAATTAACACACATTCTGGATTACATTTAAATGTCATCATGAAAATGTCAGTGTTCTGTAATCATATGAACGTCGTGACTGGCAAGGCTATACAGTGTAAGTGGTGAGCTTCTTCTTTAACACTGGACATGGAGACCAATGCGCCTTATATATTTCTGTAGTGATGCAAAACTATTTTGTTGTTACTGTTGCTATTTGTTGTTGTTTTATTTTAATATGCAGCATGCCGCCGCAAAACATGGTATCATTTTTCCGTTTATACACCTTTGGAAGTCTTCCCACTATATAGAGAGAGAGAGAGAGGAAATCAATTGCAAAAATTTTCTGTGTTATTTTCCGAGAATGGGGTCAGGTCTGAAAATAATTTGGCTTTGTCCCACTATCCTTCGAAAGGCGTATCCCCACGTATTTCCATACCTACTCAGACATTTACTGTTGTACATTATGTTTTGTGCTGCTATTGGCTGTTTCGTTTATATTTTTGCAGATATCTTTTGTTTCTACAGATTTCCGTTAACCCATACCACACAGAATCGAATTTGCAGCAGCTGAAGACGATACCCTATTCACTTTTTTTTTTTTTTTTTTTTTTTGCAGATTTTACCGTCGTGTCGTTTTTTTTACTTAACTGAAGGCGATTACGACTTTATTATCTTTCATATTTATAACTTCTTGAAAGATTACTTCTTTCTTCTGCAGTTTTAGTGGTAAAGTGACTAAAATGGAAAAATGGTGATGAGCTCTTCTTCAATTTTGCGTGTATCATGTCAAAAAATATTTATTTAATGGTAAAAATAGAAGATGAAGAAAAGGAAACCATTATGATAAATATATGTATACATATATATAATATATATATATATATATATATATATATATATATATATATATATATATATATACATATATATATATATATATATATATATATATATATATATATATATGTGTGTGTGTGTGTGTGTGTGTGAGTGTGTGTATATATGTGTGTGTGCGTGTACCTCGCTGCAAAATAAAGCAAATGTATATACTTTCTGGCTCCAAGTGACAAAAATCATGAAGTCTGGGTTGTTACCGATAAAAAAATAAAAGAAATTTCAACAATGTAGTCCAGACCATTGCAAAACCCGTTGCACTTGGCAAGATTTTATTTTATCTCCTCTCTTTCAGATCAACCTTTCCTTGGTCAGAAATTCTCAAAACAACAACAGATGAGGCTGGCGACCTTACCCTGGGGAGCCTGAACTTTACAACATATTCGGGTTCGATATCTCTCTCTCTCTCTCTCTCTCTCTCTCTCTCTCTCTCTCTCCTCAACACAAAATGAGTTTAAGAGGTTCTGGTCTTCACGTTTTGTCTTCTTGTACATCACATTACACTGATCCGACATAAGCAGAGCCATCCTCATAGAAATTACTTATTTTGGATAAGCATACATCCAGCCTTCATAAACTCAAGCACTCGCAAGCATGTCAGCACACAAATACAAACAACGAAATCGAGAAGTTAAAAGGGCATTGTGGCTATTATAATGTATTATAATTACACAAATACATGCATATATATATATATATATATATATATATATATATATATATATATATATATATATATATATATATATATATATATATATATATATATATATATATATTTGAACGAATTTTATCACATCATCAAATGATTCATATACAAGCATTAAGCTATTGTGTCGTGTCTCATTGTTGATTTGCTAAGTTTCTGTAAATAAATCTCTGTAAATCTGTAAAAGAATTCTAAATTCCCATATGGCAACCTTCCCCATTCAATTGTAAATCCAGGAAATTCAAAGTCAAGTTTTCAAATCATTAAGCTACAAAATTCCTTTAATCTTCAATTCGCTCTATCTCGGAAATAATATATTTTCAAATATGTTATCCGAAGGGGAATTTTTCTATTTTGTTGATAATAAGTACGTCGTCTCCTGGGCTCGAACCACGGAAGACAAGAACTCAGGACTACAGTGACGCGCATTAAACTACACAGCCATCAAGTGTGTGTGTGTATGTGTGTGTGTGTATATGTATATATATATATATATATATATATATATATATATATATATATATATATATATATATATATATATGCATGTTAGAATATGTACTGTATATACATACATATAACAAATATATGTGTTGTGTTACATGAAAATATAACACTAGTGACAAGATCCAGCAGAAAGTCTTGAGATGATCTGATCATGTATTGAGAGTGGAGGACGAAAGTATAATTTCAAAATTTAGACAAGGAGGAGAAAAAAAGACACAATTGGCCAGAAGAAATGGAAATGCTAGAACGAAAGGGTCATAACAATTTTTTTTTTTTTATTATCACAGGGTTTCATCCTTGATCGGGCGTTAATGGCAGTGACGGTTGTCAGTTTTAGCTGAAACAGCTTATTCATGACAAAACGCTAGATAGGGATGGATACGTACATAAATAAATCAACAGATAAGCAGTCAGACAGATAAATTGACAGATG
>NC_089763.1:49667779-49685279 GCF_040412425.1 Macrobrachium rosenbergii
CAAAGGCCTACACAAGAATGTGCGACTATTATGCTTACAAGTGCAACTCATACAAGCACTCGAGTCAAATACAAACCTAGACGAAAAGAATTTGCGGTTAACATGCTGGAACGAATTTCTGAGGATGAAACGTTCCTCAACCGAGTTTGTTGTAGTGATGAGGCAACCTTTTCATGTTTCAGAAACTGGAACACATACAATGGAGAATCTGGGGATTGAACATCCCATGCGACTAGGGAACTTCACCGAGGTAGTCCAAGGTGAATGTGAGGTGTGGACATGTGCAATTGAATCATTGGTCCATTTTCTTCAACGAGACATCAATTATTGCAGTCATTTACCTTGACCTTTTGACTGAATATGTGGCACCACAACTAGACGACCTTGAGACCAACAATCATTTTCCAGCAAGATGATGCACCAATACATTGGGGCTGTAAGTTTGTGTGTTCCTAATTCAAATATTTTCAGACCAGTGGATTGGAAGAGATGGCCCAATCCACTGGCCACCTTGTTCACCAATTATTACTCCCCTTGACTTCTTTCTGTGGGTTATGGGAGTTATGTTACGTTAAGATCATGAACAAGATAGAGACATCATTACTCCCGAACAAAGATACGGGACATCATTACTCCCCTTGGACTTCTTTCTATGAATTTATGTTAAAAAAGATATCATGTGTCCGAACAAAGATACGGGACATCATTGCTCCTTGGACTTCTTTCTATGGAGTTACGTTAAAGATATCATGTGTTGAACAAAGATGGGGACATCATTATCCTTGGACTTCTTTCTGGAGTTATGTTAAAGATATCATGTATCAAACAAAGATACACAGGACATCATTTTACCTTGGACTTCTTTCTGTGGGGTTATGTTAAAAAAGATATCATGTCGAACAAGATACAGGACATCATTACTCATGTTCTTTCTGTAGGTTATGTTAAGATATCATGTATCGAACAAAGGAATGCAGGACATCATTACTCCCTTGGACTTCTTTCTATGGGTTATGTTAAAGAGTATCATGTATCGAACAAGATGCAGGACATCATTCTCCCTTGGACTTCTTTCTGTAGGTTATGTTAAGATCATGTATCGAACAAAGACACAGGACATGTTTACTCCTTGGACTAACTTTCTGTGGGGTTATGTTAAAGATATCATGTATCGAACAAAGATGCAGGACATCATTACTCCTTGGGCTTCTTTCTGTGGGTTATGTTAAGATATCATGTATCAAACAAAGATGCACAGCTACATCATTACTCCTTGGACTTCTTTCTGTGGGTTATGTTAAAGATATCATGTATCGAACAAAGATGGGACATCATTTGCCTCCCCTTGGACTTCTTTCTATGGGGTTATGTTTAAAGATATCATGTATTGAACAAAAATCGAGGACATCATTACTCCTTGGACTTCTTTCTATGGGTTATGTTAAAGATATCATGTATCCCGAACAAGAGATAGGGACATCATTACTCCCTTGGACTTCTTTCTATGGAGGTTATGTTAAGATATCATGTATCGAACAAAGATACGGCACATCATTACTCCTTGGACTTCTTTCTATGGAGTTATCTTAAGATATCATGTATCGAACAAGATGCAGGACATCATTACTCTGGACTTCTTTCTGTGGGTTATGTTAAAGATATCATGTATCGAACAAGATACGGGACATCATTACTCCTTGGACTTCTTTCTATAGGGTTATGTTAAAAGAGATATCATGTATCGAACAAAGATACAGGGACATCATTACTCCCTTGGACTTCTTTCTATGGAGTTATGTTAAAGATATCACAGCTAATCGAACAAAGATACAGGACATCGCTGATCTCAAGCAAAAGATCTGATGCAAGTACCACCAATGATGAAGCTATGCTACGGCGGAGCAAGGGTAAGATATCAGTGCCGTTTTGACGTTCTTCCGTGTAACTAATGGTGCCTATATAAAGGGAAAAAAAATTCAATATCTGTTCCTCATTTTGTAATAATTTTCCCATAATTGTCTATTTCATTTCTATTGCAATATATTTTTAAATTATGAGATTTTATGGACAACCTGGATAATATACATGTGTGTGTAATGTGTGTGTGTGTGTGTATTGTATTTTTTTTTTTGTGTGTGTGTGAGGCGCACGTGTTTGTATCTCACCAGTGCAGAGGAACTATTAAACCCACCCCCACCCATAAGATTTCACCAGCAAATCTTTTGGTAAGAGAGTGAGAGAGAGTGAAGAGAGAGAGAGAGGAGGGAGAAGGATAAAACAATAAGGACAGCGCTTCAACGACGTCACTAACCGGCCTAAATTTAACCGTCAATCAGAGTTCCTTCCACGAAATTAAGAGAGAGAGAGAGACTTAGAGAGAGAGAGAGAGAGAGAGCTCAAAAATCCTGAATCTTTCAGCACCATTTCACCAGCGAAAGGTATGGCTGTTTCGACAGAAATGTTAGATGTGCGTAATTCATGGCTCCGTCATTCGGCAAGTGGCGAGTGCCGTCCCAAAGTACATTCGGAGCCGTTGATGCACCGCCTTGTTACGCGTGTTACGTGTTGTTACGCAAAACGCAGGCGCGCACGTGCGCGATTAGAGGGCTGTGAAACGAGGGTATTTTGTACCAAAGACTATTTCGCGACGTTTTCATATGCATAGAGAACTCTTACTTCATACTGCAGTTAAGGCAGGAAAAATAATAAAGAATATCAAGAGATGGAAGTATAAAATGTTACTCCACACCCTTGTTATTAACTTGTGTCCGTATCAGTTCAACACGCATATATATATATATATATATATATATATATATATATATATATATATATATATATATATATATATATATATATATATATATATATATATATATATATATATATATATATATATATATATATATATATTAAGAAATATCCAATTTTTTACTATATTCCTCTTAGGATTGACAGCAGATAGATTAATTATAAGTCTGCGAATAATCAAGATTATTAAATGTTCATAAAGAGCACAGTAGCTATCAATCTGCAACAGTCACACAAGAAACTCGTTGTTAGCTTAGAAATAACAGGATACAAATTCAATTTAAGCAGCCTCCTAGTCTCCATAACTCCCAAATCAATTCAGTGCCTTTCAAACCTCTTAATGCTATTATTCAAATATTGAATTTCATCAGTCTCCAAATGTCTTGATACTGTTTTTCCAAATATCAAATTTTCACATTGCAAATCTTTAGATGTTTCACATCATAAGGAAATATTATTATTCACAGTCTCTTTTAATTGTTCCAAAACAAACTAGGACTGAAGACTATGGCATTGATATTCTAAACAGCAATTACAAAAAATAAGCATCATAATTACAGCGTTATTAAATTTTTATTGCAAAAATATTCAGGTTTTTGCGATTCAGATTTCTTTGCAATTCTCACAATCTAATATTTTCTCAGGCCTCATTCGACCGACTGACGATCACCCCAAAACACACCAAGGCCTTAGTAAAGTTTACAAACAATAATCTTTGGGTAAGACTGTCAGCTAAGTGAATCTTAGCCACTCATGTTCAGTGGGCGTAGACCCTCTGAGTATACCCCGATTCAGACATGTTCTAACCACCTAACTACTGGGGTCCAAAACGTTGCAACCGCTGCGGACAGGATTGAACCTGTGGGCAAAGCCCAATCAGTTTTGATCCATCTCCTTAACCCACCAGACACCCATAACTCCATGTGCATGAAGAAACCATCCTCATCTTGAGCAACAGCAGAAATTCAACCCACAAAAATAATCTGACTTATTTACCATCTATCATAATAATTATTTCCAACACACACACACACACATATATATATATATATATATATATATATATATATATATATATATATATATACATTTGTATAATATAAATACTTTATGTTTTATTAATATATGTTATATATATATATATATATATATATATATATATATATATATATATACTATATAATATATATATCAATCTATCCATTTATCTATATACTATATATATATATAATATATATATATATACTGGCCAGCCAAATCTGGTGCTGCCAGGGAAACTTTGAATGACTGTCAAACCTTTACCTTAGTAAAGTATCATATGGTGTGGTTTTGATTAACATGTGCACAGTAGCTAAAACAATCCCACTAAATCAAACACCTCCACTAAACATAAAAAAAAAAACAACTAAACCTAAGCACATTATCCACTAAGCCTAGCACCCCTACTGCAAAACATGAACACATCCACTAAAGCCTAAGCACTGCCCACTCTAGAAACCTACCCCACACTCCAGCTAAACCTAAACATACTTACTACTAAACTAAACACTCCTAATTTAACACATCCCCATTAAACAAACACACCCGCTAAAACAAAACACACCCCCAATAAACCTAAACACACTACCACTAAACCTAAACCCATATCCACCACTAAACAAACACCCCTCACTAAAACTAAATGCCTCCCCCCCTTTAATCCTAAGCACACCCCACTATATCTTCTCCACTCATCTCCACTAAACTAAACATACCCTCACCAAACCTAAACACACCCCTCAAAACCTAAACACACCATCACTAAGCCTAAACATGCTCTGTCACATTGCTAAACCTAAAGACACATTTCCCACTAAAAGCCTCAACTAAACACCCCCATTACATTTAAACACAAAACGTTGATACAGAATTATTAATCTCAGGTGAAAAGCATTTTCAATAATATTTCTATGAAATGAGATATGATAAACTCATGAGCAGTTTATTCACCACGATGATTACAAAGCGGGGAATGGGCAATGGGAAGGGGCAGGGGAAAGTGGAAGCGGGTTTGGTTTTGAAACCCATCTGTGAAAACCTTTCTGGGGTCAAATGGGTGGTGTGCAAATTCTGTCTTGAGGTTCAGATTTCTATGAGCACAGAGTTTAATCACAAATACTTTTGTTTCATTATTATTATTATTATTATTGTGTGTGTGTGTATTATTATATATATATATATATATATATTATATATATATATAAATATATATATATTTATATAAATGTATATATAAATACTGTAATATATATATATATATATGACCAATAACCAGTGCTGCCAGGGAAAACTCTATGAGGAACTTAGGAAAAATTTCCTCACCTCCTCCTGCTGAATGCCCCTAATTCAAAATTACTGATTTGACTGTCGCATTTATCCAAAAATTACAGTTCTGACTGTCCCATTTCATTCCAGTATTATTACTGTGGTGACTGACCATTTTATCCAAAAATTTCTTAATAACTCTCCCTTTTATCCAAATATTACTTTGCTGACTGTCCTGTTATCTATATATTACTGTGATAACTGTCCCATTTATCCAGGTATTACCGTGATTGACTGTCCCTTCTATCCAGGTATGACCATTGACTGTCCCATTTATCCAGGTATTACTGTACTGATTGTCCCTTTCATCCAGGTATTACTGTAGTGACTGTCCCCAATTATCTAGTTATTACTGAGGTGAATGTCCCATTTATTAAAGCTATTATTGCTACAGTGACTATCCCATATCTAGTTATTACTGTGGTGACTGTCCATTTACCCGTGTGTTATTGTGCTGATTGTCCATTTATCCAGGGTACTAATTTGGTGACTGTCCCTTTATCCAGGGAATACTGTGGTGACTGTCCCTTTTATCTAATGGTATTCCTTTATCCAGGGATTACTAACTGTCCCTTTTATTCAAGTATTACTGTGGTGACTATCCATCTTATCCAGACTGTCCCCATATTACTATGATGACTGGTCCATTTATCCAGGTATTACTGTGGTACCAGGTCTGGACTGTCCCTTTATTCAGGTAACACTGTGTTGACTGTCCATTTTCATCTAGGTATTAGTGTGGTGGTTGTTCCATTTATCCATGTATTACCGTGCTAACTGCCCATTTATCCAGGTGGTATTACTAAGGTGACTGTGCCATTTCTCACAGAGAGGACTCACTGATATGACTTGACAGTGACTTCTACAGCACTGAAATTTTTTCAAAGACAGGTTCAAACACCTATGTTTGAATAGACATAAATAACAATATGGCAGAATGACATAAAGGCGAGACTTACTGGATTACAATTGGAAATAACTGACCAATAAAGACAGATGACATTCATGAATGGGTGTAGAGCTTTACTCAGAGGAACATACTAACCAGTATTAGGCACCTTTTTTTTTATTCATTTCACTGAGAAACATGTGAAATAGGCTCTTTGATAGATTTTTTGGGGGGGGGATGTTCACCGTTTGCAATGTGGATGTTCAAGAATAAAAGTAAAAAAATAAAGAAGAAGATATATGACATCCACATCTTCCAAATACAATACACCTCCGAATTTTGCATCATTGAAGCTTTGGAAGATAATTAACCCATTCATATTCCAAGGATACTCTTTTCATTTCCAGGTGTTGATTTCAGTGCGTTTTATTTTTTTTTCAAAGGAGATCGTACCTCATGTTTTTATTTTTCTTTTAAAGCGATTCACTTAATGTACTTCGATCAGTGTTACTTTTTTTAACATAGCAAATACAGGGTTTTTGAAGCCTATTCATTAGAGCACTTAAAAACTGTGAAAAGAAGAACAATCAGGTGAATTCTCTTTCAGATTATCAGACAGCCTTTTACTCTAAAGTTTTCTCAGAGTTTTATTTAGAAAATATTTTTAAAAATAGCAGCGCGACTATTAAAATTATTCTCGACCAAATTTACATATACAACAGGCTCGTCCATTTATTACTTATTTACAGTATCCACTCACACAATCTATGATATAGACTGCATATGCATATACTTATTCATTTTAGAATAACAAATCATTTCTGCTGTTTTTGCTGTTGTTTGTCTGTTTGTTTCTGTTTCTAATGCCAGAAAAGTTTCCTTCTATTCGAAAGAGGATTCGTTTGGTCTTTAATGGCTGTCAACAACATGACTTTTTTATTCTTGAATTAATCTAAGAAAAGGATGGCATCCTGCAGCCATCATGGACTAATAAAATTTCATACTTTTTCTTGATAATTTTGAGTAAGTGAATAAAAGACAACATGTTCTCTTCCGGTCTGAGATTTAATCAAGTCTACATGGAAACCGCTTGTTTGCATTTACTCTAGCATGTAGGGACTGAATTGAATTGAATTGAATTTAGAATTTTAAGCCAAAGGCCAAGCACTGGGACCTATGGAGGTCATTCAGCACTGGAACGGATATTGATTAAAAAGGTTTCAAAGATGTAACACGAGGAAACCTCAGCGTTGCACTATGAATCAAATTTTGGGAGAGGGTGGAAAAGAGAGCAGAGAATAAGAAGGAACAGTGAACGAAACAGAAAGGGTTGCAGCTGGGGCAGAAAGACTTTGCTGGCTCCCTGTAAGTAATGTCTACAGTGCACTGCACGAGGTGCACTGATTTGCACCTCACCCCTACAGGGAGCATGTAAGAGACGTTGCATAAGATTCAAATAACCTTGCCAGCTACGTTCTAAGCCTTTCCTCCGGAGTCCATTAAGAGAAAACTTAAATAAATTTCATTCATTTAAATGATATTACCTCAGTCCTAGACTAGATTCCTTAATCTTTTGAATAAATATTCTGTAAGGATATTGCATTAATTAATTTAGAAAAACAAAAGTTCACTCATTTTAAAATATTAACTCATTCAAGTTGAAGTCCTGCAATCTCCTGAATAAATAGCTGTAAATCCATTGAACCAATCAATTTCCTTTGCGCAAAAACAGAAAGTGCAATTCTAAAATAATCAGTATTTATTCATTCCATTCATGATTCATAAGTGACTGACATCCACATGATCCAATGGCTCACTATACCTGTTTATGTTTGATGGAGATGAATTTCAAATTAGCTGTAATGGCTCTCCGACAATGAGTCCGAAAAATCATTCTATTTCAGAGTCATAACTAAATGAAGGACAAATATAACTAGGGAATGTTTCGACGTTTTCAATTCTTCATAAACTACAAGTCAAACAGTATATAAATGTTTGATCAACACTAACCCAGGATTTCATTTTTATTCTTCTTAGAATTTTCATGTTAGGCCTTATATCCATCACGTGTGTCGCATTACTTTGCACTAGAAGTCAGAAACTCAGAGTATATAAATGTTTGATTTTTCTTAATTTTATCTTTATAGTGGACTTTCATTTTTTTTATATCTATAATACTTTATTTCATATCCAAGTCGATCATAGTCAAGTCGTCTTCTCTTTGCTTACTAATAGATTCCTGTCTTGTATTCTAGGAGAATGAAAGAAAATTCTAGAAAATCTTTATCTTTATATGGCTTTGGTAGCAAAGAACGCTTTTTCAGTATACTCATTTTTTTAGGGATTTCAGTTTATCATTTTAAATCAACCTTTTGACAGTATGTACTATTTTATATCTTATTGCTCTTGACGACGATTTCATATTCGCCTGTGGTAAGAAATATGATCTAGGATACATAATCTTATTTCTTATTTGCGGCATTTTTCCTGTCATGGATGCAGATAAATAAGATTAAAGAGATGCCATTATATGTTATGCTGTCAGAGATCATTAAAACTTATCGATGTCTCAACATATCAATCCTATCAAGATCGCAATAGTGTTTACATGCTTCCCGTTTTGGTATCGCAGTGATACCACTTGTTCCCAGATGTACCATGAGTGGATTTTTTCTGACAAACAATGTTATCAGACCCAGTTATTTATTTTATTCCCCGTTTAGAATTGAAAGACTATTCAAATATTTTTTCAATGTACTGAATTCCCTTTTCTTATTTCCACAAATTGTTTAAATGTCACTTTTTTTATTGATGGCATGCCCTCTCAGAAACTGGCGCTCTCTGAGCGTCATCAGTTGATAACAGATTCAGATAAAAAAAAAGATTTCTCGACAATCGTCCATAAACCGACGTGTCCGAGGGATTTCCCAAGAGGCAGCGGCCTCCATGAAATAAAATACACTCTTGACACAGTGACAATCTACGCCATGACAGCTGTCACCCAGACCTTTCTAAAATGCCATGCTCAACCGATAGGAGGCCCTTTACTGTTTACATCAGAGGAGGATCTGGAGGACGAACGTTGAAAATTCACGATTAAACCGTCTCTATCAATATAGTTGATTAGAGGTTTGAAAATGACATTTAATAATAACTAACCACGTATACAGTACGGAATGTTTCAATCCTCAGCTAGAACACGCTGTATATGTAACGAACTCGACGAACAAGATAATAAAGGTACATAAAACTACAGAAAAATTATGATATTTCTGTTGGTTGCATTTCATAGAGGTAAAATTTCTTCATAATGCTTTTGAACAAGCAGGAGAAAATGCAATGTTGAATTATCAGTTCAGTACAGAATCTTTATAATCATTTATTTAACAGACATCTCTCACGTCAACGACGGCTCGACCTACCTTCTGATTTGACTCTAAATTTTAGTTTTGAAAAAAAAAAAATGAAGATAGAAATGATACTCGAAAAAATCTTCCAAAACACTTTAATTGGGTGCATTCACTGAGTCAGAAACCAAATTATTCTATGATATTTTAATGATGCTGACAATTTCGTAAAAAAAATAATCAGGGAAATTCTAATAAAAGTGGTTTATGGAAATTCGGAAAGAAAAAATGAGGACTAACATAATGAAAACACGATTGACAATCCTCTTCCATCCCAACAACCACCTGGCTCCAGCGAAAAAATGATCTTCAAAACTCTACCGTGTCAGTACCGGGTGGACACAGATAATTACAACAACACGTGACAATGAAGTTGAGAGATTTTTGAACATCCAGAACCATTCTCCTACCAAGATTCCCTGCGTGGGAATCCAAATTTATCAGATAACTGTTTCGGATCCGGTTAAGCGCGAGGTAGTGACGTCAGCTGCACTCTGAATCGAAAACGCTTTGTTCTCTGCTAAACTTTATTGCACACAGAAGCTGGATTCATGGGAATCTGGATTCTAAACTGTTTCATATTTCGACTAGTCAACAATAAAAGACTCATTTTCCTCCTTCCCATTATACCCCACTAGTTATAATTATTACTTTTCATATTTCACTGAAATGTATTCAAATGGCAGATTCTCATGAAACTGCATGATATTTCAGGCATATTTTCCCACTCGAGTCCAGGATAACACCTCTGTTTGGTAAAGATTATTGAGATGGTGATTTTCTAAGAACTGACAAAAGAATTATAATTAGAAAAATTATTATAATATTTAACAATGCACAGTCCTGACCATATTGGGCAGCTGTATTTTTAGCCATTATAGCAAACTTCCATTCTGACTAATCTTAGATATTGTTAAACAGTCCAGTATGAAAGAATTGTAGTGGAATGTGGACTCAAAAAAAAAAAAAAACACTATAAGGCAATGAAAATAAGCCAAAACAGCCAGCAACGTGTGTAAGATCAACGGAGGGTGAGAGTCATGTACAAGGAAAATCGATGATTCAATTCAATTGTTGCTAAAGTCGTTGAATCGCCAGTAAGTACTCTGCATACAAGCGTCCCACTTAATGCAGCAATGACATGTAATTAGTTCCAGGGGATGAATAAGGGGAGTGGAAAGCGCCAATTATTCTGATGAAGCAATTAGATATCAACGTCGCTTACCATTTGTTGCTTAAACACCAGTTTACATTATTCCAGTGTAGATGCAAACCTGTTTGTACAGACTGAATTTCTATTACACTTAGATTTTGTATCTCTCTCTCTCTCTCTCTCTTCTTGTTGGTAAGATACAAACAACAAGTGATCTGACTAATTGGCCTTCCTGACTAATAAATCTAAGTAATAAGAAAAACAGTTGCAGAATGAGGAAAGACGAAGGGTCTCTTAATGCATAATACTCCTGAATTTACTTCATTTAACTGAACATCTAAATTATTCAAGTGAAAATGTCATACTCACTAAACTCCTTTTACATAAGAAAACATGAGAAAGCTTGATGAGTGTTGAGTAAGCGGTAAGAAAACGATGAGAAGTGGGAAATGAACGTCAAGCCCACAAATCCGAGAAAACGCAGCTGATGGAACTGCCATACGTCATAACTGGGTGGACGCAGGTAACTAATAACATTACTCGACAACGAAGCCCACAGCTTTTAGCTAATGGAATTCCAGGACCTTCCGGATTCTGCTTACACTGTTCCGCGAACGTGGGAAGCCAAGTTCGTAGGTTGACGTTTCATTTTCCGTTATGCAGAGAAGTTGTAACTGCAGCTGTACCTGGAATCATATGCAGTTCTGCGCAAAGTTTTGTCAACAGATGAAATTGGTTTCACAAAACTTCTGTTTCTCATTCGGCCAGCATGTGGTGAGTAAAGAATAATGAGGAAGACAGACATCAACAAAGGTTGTTTAGACTCAAGGGCTTTGAAATCGTATTATTTTGTTCTTAAAATTAACAATACCCCATCATTAGCACATTAGCCCTGTAGAGAGGTGCCTTGTAATGTGCGCCACACTTGGCACTTTCCAGATGGTGCTAAGGAAGCATATCATCGGCCCCCACCTTGCATTGCATTCTACATTTTACTTTTCATTCGTTTCCTTCTGGTTTCCACCTTAGCTTTCCAACCCTCTTTAACCTCCACATTGCTTCTGTTTCATTCTTAGTTAACAACGAATCCCTTGGGGAAAGTAATTATATGACACAACATTAGGGAAAATTTCACCTAGATTGCATCTCTTGGAATTACACCTGATAAGTACGTTTAAAGAACTCTCTCTCTCTCTCTCTCTCTCTCTCTCTCTCTCTCAGTTCTCGGGTCTCTCTCTCGGCTAGAACTCTCTCTCCGAGAGTCTCTCTCTCTCAACGAAGAAATAGGAGGACTCTTTCAGACAGAAATTCCCTTAATGGTTCAGATTCCACAATAAGTTGTGCTCCTGTTCTTTGGTTCTTAGCCACGCAAAATTCTTCTTTCGGGTTCTCACCAGGAGAGTGAAAAGCCAGTATCACATACACTTTTAACTTTTCCCTCTCTCTCTCTTCTCTCTCTCCTCTCTCTCTATTTTCTCTCTCTCTTTCTTTTAATTTAAGCAATGAGACTCAGTTCTGATCTGAGTCCTCTGCAAGTACAAAAGAGAAAATTATTCTGGCAGTTAGAGAATGAACTCAATATCAAAACACCTTGTACTGAATGGTAACAGTGGTTATCTATCACCCTACTTAAAAAGTAATACCAGAGCATTATAATATTAGCTTTATCTTCTAATTCTTCTCTCTCCTCTCTCTCTCTCTCTCTCTCTCTCTCTTTCTCTCTTTCTCTCTCTCTCTGATACATATCGGAAAGAGAAAGAATTTTTCTTCATTCCATTATCGTGTTTTCTAATATAATCTCCTGCATCGTCTAAGTTTAAAATTTTGCATCAGGTCCGAGATGAGAAAAGTTAACTGTATCCTTTGGAAATTAGCTTTTAGTCTTTCTTCTGAAATGTTTCTTGCCTCACTCTTTACAGATAGCAAGGGCACATTTTTTGTATTCAAATGGATCCACATTGATATCCATACACATACTCTATACAAACACATTTACATAAGCAAATATACGTATCCACGTATATACACATTTAATGTATGCACATATTACGAATAAACAGATCCAAATTCGGGTGACACTCCTGAACAAAACTGACTCTCATGATTTGCCGACCAGATAAAGGTAAAGGTTAGTTCCTCACCATAATGATCATTAGGGAAAATAAATTGGTTTTATCCGACACCTGTAACTTTCTTGGGGTCATTGAATCAGTAAAATTTTCACAGCTGAAGATAAGATAAAATAATACTTTTGAAGCATGAATGTAATATATCTAGAAATTACCAACACATTCTTTCCTGACCAAAGTCAATCCACTCACTACTGTGACGTTCGCGCCACTAAGGATGACTCAGATTAGCTCTGCCGGGCAGAACTCGTCTGCAGAGCTTTTTTGTATTACAAATTTAACAACTCTGCTTACTTTGGCTATGAGCCAATCTTGACCCATGAGGCAGAAAGACCTGTAAAAGGTTCCTATTATATATTTCCTTACCGTTTTCTCATTTTCCTTCTATTTTTCTAATTTCACTTAGATGAGCCATTCTCTGAGAGAGAGCCTGAGCGCAATCTCTTGTCGTTGTATCCCCTTTCACATGTTTGTTACCAGTTTTCCCTTTTTTCCCAGAAAAGCATTCCTTCACCTTTACTGTTTCTCATCTGGTTCCTTTTGAGTTTTGTTCCAGACAAGTTGAAATTCTCGATCGCTAAAACAGACAAAGTGTAGTGTCCCAAATCTGATATTGTTTTCACTTAGACAGAAATTTGTTTTCAATGATTAAAATGTTTCTTTTTTATAGGCTGAAATTACATCTTTTGCACAGAGCACCAATTTTGATCGATTTCTCTTGTAATCTGTGAACATTCATTGCCTGTTCTAGAGAACTGTTTTTTTATCAGCTTGCACTACACGAGAGTTAATTAACTTTACTGTTTCGTAAAATCATTCTCAGTTGTCCACTTGGTGACAATAGTTTTACTGAAGAAATGTTACACAAACCTTCTTCGAAAATATGCAGAGCGAAACGTGATTTTTATGCCCCGCATTATAAAAATAAAATGTATCTCAGTGGTTCTAATAATAATCTTTGTAATTTCTGCCTTTAAAACTCTGCTGACGATGAGATATATAGTACATTCATTTCAGGCACAAGATTTAGTAAAATCAAAAGATTACTAACTGCAGCAGTCTTAAAAATCTCGAGACATAAGCAACGCATTGCTTCACGCTCAGGATAAGTTATTTTGGTAAACCCAAGGCAAACGTCCACGCTTTCCTTTAGAGATTCATATAAGTTTTTGTTTCCAAGAGTCACTGACAAGTTCCAGAAGTTGTTTCCATTACTCTGTTGAAATTTATTCGGCGATGACCGCCTTCAGAATAATATTTTCCATCATTTTGTGAGGGATTTTCCATTTGTTTCTGAGTCTGTTAATAAAGTATAAGTGGTTTCCCTTCAGTTCTAGCTACAAAGACTCGGTTATTTTTTTGTGAAAAATAAATAGCATGAAAAACCCATTTCAATTTCAGTAATATCTTAATCAGATATGATTTTTTTATATTATGTGTCTACGAAGTACACATAAATATTGAGAATTCCTAATGAAATATGGCTGATTAGACTAAAAATAAAAACAAAATATGTAGAAGAGAGGAGAAATAAAAAATAATGACAAGATAATCTAGATTCAGTGTAATTGGTAACAAAACTTGCCCGTGATTCCGTTTTAATTTCCATGGGAAAATACGTATTGCCATTTTCAGGGAAACGAATGGGAATAACGTTCATAAGAAAAATGCAGCTTTATTATAAACATTCTTAAACGTGACTGTGAGGCTTTTGAAGAACAGTATTCATACACGTAATTATACACATACACATTTAGACAGACATAATATATATATATATATATATATATATATATATATATATATATATATATATATATATATATATATATAAATATATATATATATATATATATATATATATTAATGATTTTCGACAACTGAGGCAACGTACAGATCGTGTTGGTACAACCTTATTCTTTCCCAACATATAATTGATCTTGGTTATATGCTGTATGCAGGAGATATTTAAATCGAGAGCGCGTGTTGCTACGAAATATAATAAGATGAAATATTCAAGTACAAAATTAGTTATAAAATTGCGTAAGACTTGCGATGACCATCTTTTTTTGGCATTTCCAATGGTCAAACTGTTGTGCGTGTTTATATATACCCAGTAAATGTCTATTCTGTTTTAACGTCATAATACCATTCCGCTTTGATATTTGTGAAGAAACGACGTCTGTGTGGATGCTTATATTTCCAATGAACCTGTAGTGTTCTCTCTCTCTCTCTCTCTCTCTCTCTCTCTCTCTCTCTCTCTCTCTCTCTCTCTCTCTCTCTGTTTTGGCTAAAGATTAACAGAATGTTTCCTACCCAAAGCTTGCTATGCTGAGTTAACTGTTTAAGAGAAAGCATACTACTTTTCAGTGGTAAGCGGATATTTTTCCGCAGCAAATTATGACAAAGTACTCTCAAATCTGAGATAAAGCTTCATAAATAACGTAACTTTTGCTGAATGTTTTAGGTGCCCTAACATCATTATACCTACCTATCCTTTGTCAACTCTCCCCATGAGGAACTGTAGGTTTTTATGGCCCCATTTATCTACTGTGTTTTTGGTCAAGATTTATGGAACGGTTATCGATTTAAATCATTTACAGCAAAGAAAATGCGAATTAGAAAACAAAGGTTCAAAATTATGACTCCAGTAACCGTAATTACGGAAGAAAGAATTCGAATTATAAACGACAATCATCGATACCTTCGACTTTTTTGGTTGCTCATGTTCTTTGCTCTCTCTAGCAGTCTTTTGTTACATTTTTTTCCTAACGCAGAGATCCACATATTATGTGTTATTCGCTAATGCTCCTGTTTTTTGTCTTCAAGAAATCAAGGGGGACTATACCAGATTACGTAAAATTAGACTCCTTTTTTTTTTGGCAAGTGCAGTCAGCCAAACTTGTCACCTTGGCTTAGTAATGCATAGCTTTCGTTGATTGCTAGGTCCTTGGATTGCTCCCTGTCTTCATTACGTATGTGATATGAATCTATGAATAGATAGATAAATAGATAGATAGACACACAAGTAGACACTCCACCAGTATCATACTTTGCATACAGAAACAAGCATAGATAGACGGGGTGTTCATGAAAAATATAGGTACTATGCTTTCATGAAGAGGTCGATTACTTATCTAAGATTTTTTCTCTCCCTCTGTCTGTAAGGTCTGTCTATCTATCTACTACTCTGTCTACATTAAGTAATTCACATTCAAAAATTCATATATATATAATTATGATTTAACTGATCAATATCATGCATCGTCGATTTAAATCTATTTTTAAGAACACCATCCGGCAGGATTAGATGTTAAGTGCAGAGTTCGTCCAGATATTTAGCATAGTCAAATCTTTCCCATTATCCGGTGTCGTTCTATCTCCAGTGTTGCATGAAGTGACCCACTGGACGTCAGAAAATTGCCTAAATGACTCAAGTCAAATATATTCAAGTCATCACTTCATATTTTTCGAGTCCCTACTGATGATCCCACTTAATCCCTAATTAATGAGTTTATCAGAGCTGATTTCTTCATGGCTCAGTTATTCATATCACACGGTCATAAATTTCGTTATTTTCCTGAGTCTCGATATTTATTCAAAATTAGTCGTTCTTCTTCTAATATGGCAAGTATCGTAAGCCTTAACCATTCTTATTTCTTAAAACAAAGGATTGCTTCCTGAGAATCAAGTTCCATACATGAAGTGTATATTGTATTCATTTATATTTTGTATTCATTCAAAGCCGAAGAATTCACGTATAAAGTTAATTATGAAAATATTCTGTCTTGCATTAACCATCTTCAATTTTCTTTTGACCTCCTAGGTAAGACAGGTCTTGTTCTACCCCGGATTCGACTATTTTTCTTTTACTAAAATAAATTATAGAGATTTATCAGCTCTTTTTATACCAATAGTTTTCAAAATCCTTTTCAGTGGGTCGATGAAAAAAAAAAAAAAATACGAGGCTATAGACTAACACATGCTTTTCACGCTAAGCAGAAAATTGCAACGCTCTTATTCAGTTTGACACTTCTGTCCGTAACAAGTCGGTTGAGTTAGCCCTTTTTAATTGCGTTACATAGTTTCTAGGTACTCTGAACTATACCTCACTTAGGATGGCTTTTTCATGGTTTTCAGATCTTTCTATCTGACGAGTTACTAAGAGAGAGAGAGAGAGAGAGAGAGAGAGAGAGAGAGAGAGAGAGAGAGAGAGAGAGAGAGAGAGAGTCACTAACAAAATTTCCGGTCTTCTGTTTAAATAGTAAGGTCGTGTTAGAAAAGTTTTTTTTTTTTTCTCAGCCATATGGAGCTATATAGCAGAAAATATGTTCAAAGTTTTTTTCTTAGTTCCATGTTGTCTTGATGTAGGTTTGTTTATCTCGGTTTTGTAAATAGCCTTTGTTTCTTAAGGTGTTCTTGCCCTTACTTTTATCCTCCTCATTCAAGAAACTGCCAAGAGCTCTGATAGTTTCTGTGTTAACTAACTAACATTTTTAAACCTTCTCTTTAGCTTTTAAAATTCTGCGTTAATCACAGTACCCTTCCCAATGAAATAAGAGGCTCAGTAATTTGTTCTTAATCGCTGAATAAGCACACATTTTGATTACATTAAAATGTTATCATAGAAAATGTTAGTGTTCTGTAATCATATGAACGTCTTGGCTGGCAAGGATATACAGTGTAAGTGGTGAGCTTTTCTTTAACACTGTACATGGAAACCAGTCAAGATTATAAAACTTGAACA
>NC_089763.1:49687779-49720279 GCF_040412425.1 Macrobrachium rosenbergii
TATATCCAGCAGAAAGTCATTACATTGATTTAATCATAACAAGAGTGGAGACACAATAAATTTCAAAATTTAGACAATGTGAGAAACAAAGACAGTGGCTCATGTCTACTAATTCGCTTGAATGAAAGGGTCATAAGACACTTTTTTTATTTTTCTTTTTGCACTCAGAGGGTTTCATCCATCGGAAATGAATGGCGTGGTTGTCAGTTTTAGCTGAAACAGCTATAGACTTACCAAAATCCTTCATAGGGTTTTTGTACATAAATAAATCAATAGATTTCCAGTCCTACAGATGTATGATGTATCAATGTAAGTATGTATGTATATATTTATGCATACATTATACATATATATATATATATATAATTATATATACATATATGTATATTATATAAAATATATATACATATGTATGTATTTATATATATATATATATACATACTGTATATATATATATATATATATATATATATATATATATATATATATATATATATATATATATATATTATATATTGTCATTGAGAATGCCATTTTCACTATTATACCAAGTAATCAAATGAGAAGCAAAAAGTTAATTAATCTCGATGGTAATTAACATATTTGATTACTTGGTAAAATAGTGACAAATATACATGCACACATAAGTATACAGGTATATATAGAGTCCTATTATAAATATATATATAACTAAATACATGTATGTATACACATATTTCACTGATAAATATAATTCGTACATTCAAAAGAAAAATCATTCTACGACCAGTTTAGTTAAAACATAATATTATTATTAATCGCATCATTTTATGAGCGAAAGCAATGAAAACTTCCACTAACACGATCTCACCTGTAAGGAATTCTGAGAGAGAGAGAGAGAGAGAGAGAGAGAGAGAGAGAGAGAGAGAGAGATAGAGAGATATCATTAATAAATATCATTAATACTATAATACTAATATTCGCGTCGTCCGCTATCAGGAATATATGTATGATAGTCAAACTGTCCCACAAATTCAAGAAAACTCTCCCCATCTTTGCAAGAAAACCTTCAGCTGTAACAATTTTCCGGCAAAAGTTGCAGCGCGATTTCTAAATACAACGGTTTGTCCTCAGCCTCCCGCCATAAATATGTAAATACTGATGTCGCGCGCGGTGATGCTAGCCCCGGAGACAGCATAAACCCAATGCCCCAGGGCTGTTATAAGGAATAGTTTGTCGTATGCTTCCTGCTAGGGCATTAATTATGGATCTGCACACCATAAAACTCACAGCTACCGTAAGTGGCCCTGCCTGTGAAACGTGCGGAGTTATTTGAGAATATGTTTCCTCTTCTTCGTTTTCTTCATTTCCTTCCCGGAAAAAGAAGAAGAAAAAATATGCGCAAGGGAGGTCGCCTTTGAATTTGGCAAAAACACGGCGTATGTATTTAAGAAGGGATCTTTACAGAAATGTTGGACCGGAGTTAGTCCAAACCAAAGGACCATTTTTTTCGATCAATTAATGAGATTTTAGATGAATTTACGGGGTCTTCCAAGTTCTGAAACACACACACACACACACACACGCACGCACTTCGGAAAACTAATCACAGACGAACGGACTTGTTTGGAATAAAAAGGTTTTTTCATTTCACGAGTTACTTGAAAAAGCGGTGGCTGCAGTGAATATTCAATTGGATTAATTTCACCACGCCAGACGGACGCACTTATTTACATTATTCGGTACGGAGACGAGGAACGGCTCCTCGTCACCCACGGCGGTCTTGAATTTCTGCTTCTCACTCACCCCTCGCCTTGCTTCCCCACCTTTCTCTGTCAGACGTATAAATATATACTTTCGCTCTTAATACATGTGACATATATGTATTTATAAAGACTATTCACAAATATACATACATACACATTCAAACACGCACATATACACAAACATATAAATATATACAATATATATATATATATATATATATATATATATATATATATATATATATATATATATATATATATATATATATATATATATATATATATATATATATACGCCCCTTTCCTCTTCTATGAGATAGCATCAGAAGGTGATACCTTTCTACTTCTTGGCAAGGTATCTGGGATGAAAACTGCTAGCCACACATCCTTACTCGCCTTTTTCTACCTTCTTCTTCGTTTTAACGTGCTTTTTCCATTTTCTATATGGGTAGTTAACGATGCCTTCTTTACGAAGGACTTTGATTTGGCGTTAGGGTAGGCCGTAAAGCCTCGATCGGCTGCCCTGCCTGACATCGCTTAGACCCCAGTAACACTCGCCTTTTTCTACCATATACTGTATACCTATTCTAAGTGTACATCACTTGCACTGTAAAGGGTATATTTATATTTACGTGTGTGTGTATGTTTATAATATTTACACACACATACTCACACACATATTATATAATACACACACACACACACACAGTACACAAATATATATATATATATATATATATATATATATATATATATATATATATATATATATATATATAAAAAACAGAAGCATTTACATATCACCTTATCCCTTAAAAGTGGTGGCATAAAGGCGACAGCCCTCCGGTTCGCAGCTATGTTTCTAGGATGAGGTTGCTCAGCCCCATCTATATTCAAGGGGTTTATGAAGCCATCGGCATCTGACATTTCATGACAGTTGCACAACCAACCACTGATGTTACCCATTCTTTTCTAACAATGCAGATAAGACTAACAGAACAATAGCTTTATCTTTGGTATTGTACGTGTGTTTTTCATACTTAACGTGAATTGACCGGAGGTTCAGTGAAACTACTGCGGCTTTATCGAATGTTAACTGATGCGTCTTAATTAAATCAAAAAGTTAAACATGAATAATTTTGGGGAATCTTATTTAAATACTCTTTCAAAATCTAAATGACCACATTAAATGGGAAATCTGTCGTGCAAACTTGCATGCATTAGTTTGTAATGAGAGAAGCTTCTCCTAAGGCTTATAAATATCGACAGTGTTCTGAACAAAGGAAACAATACCAAATAACCTTATTTAGTCAAGAGTAAATTATTTTCCTAGGAAAAATAAACAAACTATTTCTGAACATAAGACCGTCTCTATCACTATTCAATCCCTTCTTCCAATCAGACTTATATTTGACATGCTTAACCTCCCTTCTTTTCGAAGACACTTAGCTCCAAAAGGATTTTATTTCGCAGAGCAATGTTTGTGGTACAATAAGGCGGAGGAAAGTCTGTTAAAAAGTAAATGTAATCTTTGTTATATGTGTATGTGATCATGAAATTCTATTTGTGCCTGTGTAACTACTGTGTTTATTAACTTGACTTGAATCTTTTTTGCATAAATAATCTAGTCCATTCTGGGGACAGGAGGTGGGATAAAGAGTTTCAACCTAGATTGTATTCTCCTATTTCTTGTCCCGAAATCTTTTGTTTTTTTTTATTATTTATGATCACTCACTCTCTCTGATACAATCATATGATCATCAGCCTAGGGCAATCCAATTTCCTTTGTAATACAGGGTAAGCTGGAAGTGAGACAAGTGTGAAGAACACAATTTAAATCTAATTGTAAAATATGTTTTGTGAGGGTGTCCTAATTATAACTAACAGCGAATGACAAGTATTTGTTAAAAAACCCTTTTAAAGGTTTTGATAGACTCTTCCGAAATTTCTTTCTATTTGGTACTTTATGAGAATTAAGTACAAGAATAAACTTTCGAGCCAAACTTTTGTGGTCATAATTTCATCGCATTAACTAGGTTTAACCACTGCTATACTACTACTACAACTACTACTTTTTTTTTCTTACTATTATCATTATCATTCAGAGTAATCACGGCAAAATTTAGCAACTAATTAATACTTGTCACAAATAAATAAGATGCTCCAACAAGGTGGACACCGAGAAGTCCAAGGTACAATGAGGTGAAACATAAACATCTTTCAAAACAACCCCTTTCCAAAATTTTCACAGAGGAAGTGGCCGTTAAGCCTAATAATCAGTTAAAAGCACATACAGATCTGTCAACGAATTAACAAATTGAATAAATTCTACGCCCAGAGCAAAATCATTAAACATTTATTTAATTAGCCATCTTTGAAAGTGGTTTTATTAAACATTATGCATGTTTTAATCCAGGATGTGAAGGTTTACGCGCAAAATGCTAGAAGAAAAAAATAATTATAATGCGACTTGATGATGCAAACACCACCAAAGAGTGTTGCTTGATATTATATAGAATACATCTCTTAAACCCAATAATATAAGTGCTTTGTCTTTTTTAAAAAAAAATAATAAAAAAGTAATTTAAAGAAAATTTTGTAATTTAGGATTTCTTATCAAAGATATTTAATTGTGATGTAAGCCTTGTAAATGATACACTACCTGAGCGACAAACTCAGCAATTTAAGATTTTATAAGAATTTGTGATAATGATAACATCATACTGTTGGCTTAATATTATATATATAGTTCTAAATTCTCATGAGTGACTATTATATACCCAATGTACATTTAATACACACACACACACACATCTTTTTTATATTGTATATATATTTATAAACGTTTATATAAAGTAATAAGAATCAAGCATTACACAATCACCTTGGGCAAGTTTTGGGTAAAAGAATAAATATTGATTCAGATGGCTTCCGAACCAGGGAAGAATGAGTAGGCAGGGTGATGGTGACAGCTGGCCTACAAGTCATAAAAAATTTGGAACCCGAGGGCAAGATCCAAGGAATTACCTGGGTAAGCTGAGTGATGGAATTTGGGAAAAATGCAATGATGCAACAGTTAGCTTTCCCATGGTATATATATATATAGTTATGTTGTATATACTTTTATGACTTTGTATATAGTGGGCATATATTATATTTCAAATTATATATATATATATATATATATATATATGAATCAGAAATTTATATATATATATATATATATATATATATATATATATATATATATATATATATATTGTATATATGTATATATACATATATGCATATATACAGTATATATATATATATATACAGTATCCATAAATATATATATTAAAAAATATATAAATATATTGGTGAGATATCCTAATCCGATTTGTTCTATGTATCAGCAGTTATCAAAGTTTTTAATCACATCGCATTTGTGTATTTCAGGTACCCTGTTGATGAAAGAGGTATTGTTAAATGAACCTAAAAATGACAACCTCAAGAAAAGGCACAATGTGTGTTATGGTTTACTGAAACAAAATCGGATACGCAGACTCAGCGAAACTACAGAACTTAGTATGGATCCACCGTCACGTCCGTCAAGTCATGCATGGCACAAGAAATTTATGGAGACAGGGACAGTGTTGGATAAAGGGAGGAGTGGAAGACCAAGAACATCTGAGGAAAACATCGATCGTGTAAGATAAGCCTTTGATCGTTCTCCTGCGAAGTCCATTCGTACTGCTGCCAGACACTTACAGTTACCACGTCCAACACTGCACAAAGTCCTGAAAAAGAACTTGCGATTGTACGCTTACAAAGTACAACTCATACTGGCACTCAAGCCAAATGATAAACCAAGACGAAAAGAGTTTGCAGTTAACATGCTGGAACGAATTTCTGAGGATGAAACGTTCCTCAACCCAGTTAGTTTTAGTGATGAGGCAACCTTTCAAGATTCAAGGAAACTGTACACATAATGTGAGAATCGGGGGATCAGAACATCCCCAAGTGGCTAGGGAACTTCACCGAAATAGTCCAACGGTGAATGTGTGGAGTGGGATCATGCGCAATCGAATCATTGGTCCATTTTTCTTCATCGAGACATCAATTACTGCAGATGTTTACCTTGACCTTTTGACTGAATATGTGGCACCTCAACTAGATGACCTTCAACCATCCATCATTTTCCAGCAAGATATCACATTGGGGACTGCATGTTCGTGGGTTCCTAAAGTCAAACATTTCCAGACCGGTGGATTGAAGAAGGATGGCCCAATTCCCTGGCCACCTCGTTCACCAATTATCACTTCCGTGGACTTTTTCTATGGGGTTATGTTAAAGATATCATGTATCGAACAAAGAGACGGGACATCACTGATCTCAAGCAAAAGATCACTGATGCCATTGCCACCATTGATGAAATCGAGTGCCATGATGTTCTTTTTGACTAATTTTCTATAAAGTTACGTTAAAGAAAAACTTTTATTATATATTCAAATTAGGGACATCATTACATAATTGTCTTCATTTCCTATTGGAGTTATGTTAAAGATATCATGTATCAAACAAAGATACGGGACATCATTATAAACATGTACTTCTTTCTATGGTTAAGAAGATATCATGTGTTTGAACAAGCACCAGGACATCAGAGAGAGAGAGAGAGAGAGTTAGTTAAAGATATCATGAGATCGAACAAAGAGAGAGGACATCATTACTCCCTTGACTTCTTTCTAACAAGTTATGTTAAAGATATCATGTATCGAAGAGATAGAGAGGACATCATTAAACCATTGACTTCTTTCATGGAGTTATGGCCAAGATATCAAATCGAACAAAGACACGGGACATCATTACTGAAATTGGACTTTGAGAGAGATGGGGTTATGTTAAAGATATCATGTATCGAAGAAAGATACGGGACATCATTACCCTGCTTCTTTCTATGGAGTTATGTTAAAGATATCATGTATCAAACAAAGATATGGCGTAATTCATGGCTCCCTTCAGGACTTTCTGGCGAGTTATGTCCCAAAAGATATCATGTATCGAACAAAGATGACGGGACATCATTACTCCCTGGACTGCAGGCGCCACGTGCGCGATTCTATGGGGTTATGTTAAAGGGTATTTTCGAACAAAGATACGGGACATCATTACTCCTTGACTTCTTTCTATGGAGTTATGTTAAAAATATCATGAATATCGAACAAAGATAGGGACATCATTACTTCCTTGACTTCTTTTCTTGTGGAGTTATGTTAAAGATATCATGTATCGAACAAAGATACGGCATATATCATTACTATGTATATGGACTTCTTTATATGTAGTTATGTTATGTATGATATCATGTATGTGAACAAGATACGGGACATCATTACTCTTGGACATTCTTTCTATGGAGTTAAAGATATCATGTATCGAACAAGATACGGGACATCATTATATATATCTTGGACTTATTTTCTATGGGTATATGTTAATATATATATCATGTATCGAACAAAGATGGGACATCATTATTCTTTGACTTATTTCTATGGAGTTTTTAAAGATATCATGTATCGAACAAAGATATGGACATCACTGATCTCAAGCAAAGATCACTGATGCAATTATACCAATGATGAAGCTATGCTACGGCGAACATTTAAGATATCGAGTGCCGTTTTGACGTTCTTCGTGTAACTATGGTGCCTATATAAAGGGAAAAAATATTCAATATATATTCCTCATTTTGTAATATATTTCCCATAATTGTCTGTTCATTTCCTATTGCATATATTTTTAAATTGTAAAGAGATTTTATGGACAACCTGGATAATATATATGTGTGTGTATGTGTGTGTGTGTATGTATACATATATGTATACATATATGTTTGTATGCACCATATAGAGAGAGAGAGAGAGAGATAGAGAGAGATATAGAGAGAGAGATAGAGAGAGAGATATAACATAAATACACCCATAAGAATATACAACAAATCTATTTATACATAGGAGAGTAGAGAGAGAGAGAGAGAGAGAGAGAGAGAGGGGGGAGAAGAATATAAAACAATACATATACATATTGCAACGATATCACTAATACATATATATATATTATATATCAATCAGAGATTCCTTAATTCATATAACATATAAGAGAGAGAGAGAGAGAGAGATAGAGAGAGATTAGAGAGAGAGATATAGAGAGAGAGAGAGAGATATCAAAATATATTGAATTTTATACACCATATTCACCACGAAAGGTATGTTATATTCCACAGAAATATATTATATGCGTAATTCATGGCATATCATTATACGCGGCGAGTGCCGTCCCAAAAGTACATTCGGAGCCGTTGATGCACCGCCTTGTTACGCGTGTTACGTGTTGTTACGCAACGCATATATATACATATTAGAGAGGGGCTAGAAACGATATGGGTATTTTATTATATATACACTATTTATACGACGTTTTCATATATATAGAGTATACTCTTACTTCATACTGCGGTTAAGGCAGGAAAATAATAAAGAATATCAGAGATGGAAGTATAAATGTTACTTCCACACATATATACTTATATCCGTATCAGTTCAACACGCATATATATATATATATATATATATATATATATATATATATATATATATATATATATATATATATATATATATACATATATATATATATACATATATATATATATATATATATATATATAATTAAGAAATATCCAATTTTTTTACTATATTCCTCTTAAGATTGACAGCAGATGAATTCAATTATAAATCTGACGAATAATCAAGATTATTAAATGTTCATAAAGGCACAGTAGCTATCAATCTACCAACAGTCACACAAGAAACTCGTTATAGCAGAAATAACGAGATACAAATTCCAATTTAAACACTCTAGTCTCCCATAACTGCAAATCAATTCGGTGCCTTTCAAAACCTCTTAATACTATTATTCAAATATTGAATTCCATCCCAGGTCTTTTCAAATGTCTTGATACTGTTTTTCAAATATCAAATTTTCACATTACAAATACTGAATGTTTCACATCCATAAGGAAATATTATTATTAAAAGTCTCTTTGTAATTGTTCAAAACAAACTAGGACTGAAGACTGATGGCTTGATATTCTAAAACAGCAATTACAAAAAAATAAGCATCATAATTACAGCGTTATTAAGATTTTTATTGCAAAAATATTCAGGTTTTTTATGCGATTCGATTTCTTTGCAATTCTCCTAATCTAATATTTTCTCAGGCCTCATTCTGACCGACTGACGATCACACAAAACGCACAAGGCCTTAGTAAAGTTTACAAACAATAATCTTTTGGGTAAGATTGTCAGCTAAGTGAATGTAACACCACTCATGTTCAAGTGAGCGTGAACCCTCTGAGGTATACCTGATTCGAACATGTTCTAACCACCTAACTACTGGGGTCCAAAAACGTTGCAACCGCTGCGGACAGGATTCGAACCTGTGCGGGCAAAGCCCAATGGATTTCAAGTCCATCATCCTAACCACTTTCGGACACCGCAGCTCCATGGGCATGAAGAAACCATCCTCATCTTGGGCAGCAGCAGAAATTCAACCCACAAAATAATCTGTTATTTACCATCTATCATAATACAATTATTTCAACACACACACATACACACACACACACACATACATACATATATATATATATATATATATATATATATATATATATATATATATATACATTTGTGTATGTAATATACTTATGTTTTATGTAAATTTATGTTTATTAATATATGTTATATATATATATATATATATATATATATATATATATATATATATATATATATCAATCTATCCATTTATCTATATATACTATATATATATATAATATATATATATATACTAGTTGATAAATCTGGCGCTGCCCGGGAAACTTTGAATGACAGTCGAACCTTTACCTTAGTAAGAAGTATCATATGGTGTGGTTTTGATTAACATGTCCCCCGGTAAACTGAAACACTCCCCACTAAATCGAAACACACCCTCCACTAAACATAAAAAAAAAAAAACAACTAAACCTTAAACACATCATCCACTAAACCTAAACACCCCTACCACCAAACATGAACACATCCACCCCCAAAACCTAAAAACACATACCACCTCTAAACCCATACACACCTCCAACTAAACCTAAACATACCCCACTAAACCTAAATACCTCCTAAATTTAAACACATCCCCATTAAACTTAAACACACCCCAGCTAAAACAAAACACACCCCCAATAAACTTAAACACACTACCACTAAACCTAAACATATCCACCACTAAACACGAACACCCTCTCCACTAAAACTAAATGCACTCCCCCCCTTTAATCCTAAACACAACCAACTATATCTATACTCATCTCCACTAAAACCTAAACACTCACCAAACCTAAACACACCCCCTCCGAAACCTAAACGCACCATCACTAAACCTAAACACATCCAATGCTAAACCTGAACACATTCCCACCTAAAACCTCAACACACCCCATTACACCTACATAAAACGTTGATACAGAATTATTAATCACAGGTAAGAAAAGCATTTTCATAATATATTTCTATGAAATGAGATATGATAAACTCAGAGAGTTTATTCACCACATTAGTTACAAAGGAAGGGGGAACGAGCAATGGGGGAAGGCAAGGGGAAAGTGTCGCGGGTTTAGGTTTGAAACCTACGCCAAAACCTTTCTGGGGTCAAATGCCGTGTGCAAAATTCTGTCTTGAGGTTCAGATTTCTAGAGCACAAGTTTAATCACAAATATTCATTTATTATTATTATTATTATTATTATATTATTATTATTATTATTATTATTATTATTATATATATATATATATATATATATATATATTTATATAAATATATATATTTATATATATATATATACATATACATATAAAATATTGTATATATATATATATATATTATGACCAACCAGAGCTGCCTGGGAAAACTCTGTAGAACTCGGAAAATTTTCCTACACCTCCTTGTACTGACTGCCCTTTAATTCAAGAATTACTGGGTTGACTGTCGCATTTATCCAAAATTACAGTTCTGACTGTCCCATTCATTCCAGTATTACTGTGGTGACTGACCATTTTATCCAAAAATTACTACTAACTCTCCCTTTATCCAAATATTACTTTGTTGACTGTCCTATTTATCTATATATTACTGTGATAACTGTCCCATTTATCCAGGTATTACCGTGATGACTGTCCCTTCATCCAGGTATGACTGTATTGACTGTCCCATTTATCCAGGTATTACTGTACTGATTGTCCCTTTTCATCCAGGTATTACTGTAGTGACTGTCCCAATTATCTAGTTATTACCAAGGTGACTGTCCCATTTATCCAGGTATTATTGTAGTGACTATCCTTTTTTTTATCTAGTTATCCCAATCATCTGTATTACTGTGACTGTCCATTTACCCGTGTGTTACTGTGCTGACTGTCCCATTTATCCAAGTTAATGTGGTGACTGTCCCTTTTATCCAGGGAATACTGTGGTGACTGTCCCTTTTATCTAGGTATTATCCTGTACTAACTGTCCTTTTATTCAAGTATTACTGTGGTGACTGTCCATCTTATCCAGACATTACTATGGTGACTGTCCCCAGGTATTACTGTGGTGACTGTCCCATTTATCCAGGTATTACACTGTTCCTTTCACCCAGGTTGACTGTGCTGGACTGTCCCTTTATCCAGGTAACACTCTTGACTGTCCATCCCAAATTAGTGTGTGGTTGTTCCATTTATCCATGTATTATTGTGCTAACTGCCCTTTTATCCAGGTGGTATTACTAAGGTGACTGTGCCATTTTTTCACAGAGGCGACTCACTGACATGACTGGACGAAGTGACTTCTAGCACTGAAAGGACAGATTTTCAAAGACAGGTTAAACACCTATGTTTGAATAGAGAGACATCAAGTAAATAACAATATGTGAAATGACATAAGGCGAGATTTACTGAATTACAATTGAAATAACTGACCAATAAAGACAGACTGACATTCATGAATGGGGTGTATAGCTTTACCCAGAGGAACATACTAATAAGTATTGAGGCATCTTTCGTTTTTATTCATTTCACGGGGAACATGTAGAAATAGCCTCTTTGATAGGTTTTTTTTGGGGGAGGGGGATGTTCACCGCTTTTGCAGTGGATGTTAGGAATAAAAAGTAAACAAATAAAGCAGAAGATATATGACATCACATCTTCCAAAATACAAATATATCTCCGAATGCATTGTATCATTTAAGCTTTTGAAGATAATTAACCTATTCATATTCCAAGGATACCTCTCTTTTTATTTCCAGGTGTTATTTCAGTGCGTTTTATTATTTTTTTCTAAAAAGGAGATCGTACCTCATGTTTTTATTTTTCTTTTGAGCGATTCACTTAATGTACAGCGATCAGTGTTAATTTTTTTAACATGGCAAATACAGGTTTTTGAAACCTATTCCATTCAGAGCACATAAACTGTGAAAAGTAAGAACAATCAGGTGAATTCTCTTTCAGATTATTAGACAGCCTTTCATTCTAAAGTTTTTCACTCAGAGTTTTATTCACGAAAAATATTTTTAAAAACAGCAGCGCGATTATTAAAATTATTCTCGACCAAATTTACATATACAGCAGGCTCGTCCATTTAATACTTTATTTACGGTATCCCATCACTCAGTCTATGCATATAGACTGCATATGCATATGCTTTTTCATTTTTAGAATAACGAATCATTTCTGCCGGGTTTTTTTCTGTTGTTTGTCTGTTTGTTTCTGCTTTTTCTAATCCCAGAAAAGTTTCCTTCTATTCCAGAGGATTCGTTTGGTCTTTAATGGCTGTAACAATGATTTTTTTTTTTTTTTTTATTCTGAATTAATCTAGGAAAAGGATGACATCCTGCAGCCATCATGGACCAATAAAATTTCATACTTTTTCTTGATATTTTTTGAGTAAGTAGAAATAAAGACAAAATATTCACTTCCCGGTCTGAGATTTGAGCGAGAGCAAAATGTAAACTTGATCAGAAGTTGTCATGGAAACCGCTTGTTTACGCATTTACCCTAGCATGTAGAGACTGAACTGAATTGAATTGAATACAGAATTTAGGCCAAAGGCCAAGCACTGGGACCTATGAGGTCATTCAGCACTGGAACGGATATTGACAGTAAAAGTTTTGAAAGATGTAAACGGAGGGAAACCTCGCAGTTGCACTATGAATCAATTGTTAGGAGAGGGTGGAAAGTCAGAGAAAGAGAATAAGAAAGGAGGAACAGAACGAAACGAAAGGGGTTGCAGCTAAGGGCCGAAGGCACGCTGCAAACAACCTTAAGTAATGTCTCCACAGTGCACCGCATGAGGTGCACTGACGGCACTAACCCCACGGGGAGCATGTAGAGACGATTGCCTTAAGATTCAAATAACCTTGCCTGCTACGTTCTAAGTCTTTCCTCCGAGTCCACTAAGAGGAAACTTAAATAAACAAATTTCATTCATTTAAAGGATATTACCTCAGTCCTAGACTGAATTTCTTAATCTCTTGAATAAATATTCTCTAAAGATATTGCATTAATTAATTTAGAAAAACAAACTTCACTCATTTAAAGAATATTAACTCATTCCAAGGATTGAAGTCCTATAATCTCCTGAATAAATAGCTGTAAATCCATTGAACCAATCAATTTACTTTACACAAAAACAGAAGGGGCAATTCTGAAATAATCAATATTTAATCATTCGCATTTATGATTCATAAGTGACTGACATCCATATGATCCAAGGGCTCACTATACCTTGTTTATGTTTGATGGAGATGAATTTCAAATTAGCTGTAATGGCTCTCCGACAATGGAGTCAAGAAAAAATCATTTCTTGTTAATTTCATTTGGAATGTGTCGACGTTCAATTCAGCAGTCATGAAACTAAATGAAGGACACACTAATATAACTAGGAATGTTTCCATCACGTGTGTGACGTTCAATTCTTTATTTTAGAATGCAGATTCGTTGACTTTCTTCCCACAGCACAATACTTCTCTCAGTCAGAAATCCTTAGTACAGTATATAAAAATGTTTGATCAACACTAAAATGTAAGTACCAGGATTTTTCTAGGTTATTTTTTATTTCTTCTTTTATTTTTATGTTATTTGGCCTTATATCCATCACTGTGTATCGCCAGAGTTTCTTTACAAAGCAAGTGAAAATGCGGCAGTTCATACTTAGACCACTCATCAGGTTTGTTAGAATGGTCATTAGCCTGATAGAAAATAAGTTTTCTTAGTACCAAAGACCGTGTTTGAAATTTTTATTTATCTTTATGAAGTGGACTTTCATGTACTTTTTATTATCTATAATTAAATTTCATCTCAAGTCGATCACATAGACAATGATAGTCTTAATTCTATCCGTTTCTATATAAATTCCTGTCTTGTATTCACAGGCCTTATTCTGTATGATAAGAAATAAATCAATTACTGAAAATCTTCATATAGGTTAACTGTAACTGGTAACCAAAGAATGCAGCAAGCACACACACAAGTACATACACTCATAGAAACAGAAACGAAATCTTACATAGATTTCAGTTTAATGATTATTACATTTTTAATCAGTATCCTTTTGAGAGTGTGTGACTATTTTGGAACAGAGAGAGAGAGAGAGAGAGAGAGAGAGAGAGAGAGAGAGAGAGAGAGAGAGAGAGAGGGGGTGTGCGCTCTTAGTGACGAAATGAGCTTCAGATTCGCCTCGGTATGGAATACATAATCTTTATAATGCTGCATTTTTCCCGTCGTGGATACAGATGGAAGTAAGTTAGGGAGATGCCATTGTATGTTATGTTGTCAGAGATCGTTAGAAGCATCGTTAATGTCGCAGCTAATCAACTATGTCAAGACCACAATAGTGTTTACATACTTGTGGTTTTGGTATCGCGCAGTGATACCATTTGTTCCCAGATGTACCATGAGGATTTTTCTGACCAAACAACGTTATCAGGCCCAGTTATTTTATTTTATTCCGTTTTAGAATTGAAAGACTATTCAAATATTTTTTTTAAATTTACTGAATTCCTTTTCTTGTATTTCCATAAATTGTTTAAATGTACGTTTTTTTTATTGATGTGCGTACCCTCTCATGAAAACCAGCGCTCTCTCAGCGTCATCGCTGATAACAGATTCAGATAAAGATTTTCGGACGATCGTCCAGAACTGACGTGTCCCGAGGGATCTCAAGAGGCAGCGGCCTCCATGAAGTAAATACACTCTTGACACAGTGACAATCTCGCCATGACAGCTGTCACCCCAGACCTTTCCCTAAAATGCCTTGCTCAAGCGATAAAATAGGAGGGCACTTTACTGCTTACATCAGAAGAGAATTTGAGGACGAACGTTGAAAATTCACGATTAAACTATCTCTCTATCAATATAGTTGATTAGATTTTGAAAATAAGATGAATAATAACCCCTACCCACGTATACAGTACGAACATATTTCAATCCTCAGCTAAGAACACGCTGTACATGTGCGAACTCGACGTGAACAAAGGTAATAAAGGTACATAAAACTATAGAAAGAATTATGATATTTCTGTTGGTTGCATTTCATAAGAGAAGTAAAATTTCTTCATAATGCTTTCTGAAACAAGCAGGAAAAATGCAAATACTGAATTATCAGTTCAGTACAGAATCTTTATAATCATTTATTTATCAGAAAATCTCTGACGTCAAGGAAGGTCTGACCTACCTTCGTTGACGTCTAAATTTCAGTTTTGAAAAAAAAATGAAGATAGAAATGATACTCCGGAGTAAAATCTTCAAAAGCACTTAATTGGAATGAATTCACTGAATCAAGAAACCAAATTATTTAGTGATCTTTTAATGATGCTAATGCAAGTTCGTAAAAAAAAAAAACAGAATCTAATAAAAGTGGTTTATGGAAATTGGAAGAAAAGAAATGGGGACTAACATACGAAAAACACGATTGACAAACCTCCTCCATCCCCAACAACCACCCAGCTCCAGCGAAAAATTATAACCTAAACTCTAAATGTCATAACAGGGTGGACACAGATAATTAATAATATTATGTGACAATGTGACAATGAAGTTGAGAGATTTTACAGATGAAAATCCAGAACCAGTTGATTCTCCTAACAAGATTCCCCAAGCGTGGGAATCCAAATTATCAGATAACTGTTTCGGATCCTGTTAAGCAACAAGGTAGTGACTTCAGCTGCGCCTGGAATGAAACGCTGTTCTCTGCTAAACTTTATTGGCATACGAAACTGGATTCACGGGAATCTGGATTCCCAAACTGTTTCATATTTCGACTAGTCAACAATAAAGACCATTTTCCTCCTTCACCATTATACCACCCAGTTATAATTATTACGTTTCATACTTCACTCGCACGAATGTAATTAAAATGTATTCAAATAGCAGTCCTTCAACAAAGGGAAACTACCGCGGATATTTCACAAGACAGAAAGACACGTCTGTATATTTCATCTCGAGTCCAGCGAGTAACACCTCTCTTTGTAAAGATTATAGAAAGAAGATGCAGATTTTCAGCGAAGAACTGACAAAAGAATTATAATGCATTTAGGAAAAAATTATAATATTAATCGTATTCCCCTTCAGACAGCATAAACATGTCCTGACTCCATATTGGGCAAAAAGCTGTATTTTTAGTCCCCCTTTATTATAGGGAACACTTCATTTTCCGACAACAAACTTCGCCAGTATATTGTTAAAATAAACCAGTTTGAAAGAAATCAGTATGGAATGTGGAATTACTCAAAAAAAAAAAAAAACTTATGAAACTACCATGGATAAAATAAGACCAAACACTTTCAGCAACTGTTTGGTAAGATTCAAAGAAGATGGAGTTTTTACCAAGAACGGACAATCGAATTAAATTCGAGGATTCATATTCATCATGCTTTCGACAGTTACCATATTAGCCAGCTGTAAGCCATTATCATTTTCCGACTTATCGTTGAATCAAAGCACAAAAATAAGCCAAACCTTCAGCAACGTTAAAATTACTGGGGTGAGTCATGAACAAGTGAAATTGACGATTCATTTCAAATTTGCTAAAGATCGTTCAGTAAGCAATTTTTAGCGTCTCGCTTAATGCAGCAATGACTTGTAACGGTTCCAGAGGATGAATAAGGACTGGAAAGAGCCAATTATTCTGATGAAGCAATTAGATATCAACGTCGCTTACCATTGTTGCTGCAACACCAGTTTACATTATTCAGTGTAGATACCAAACCCTGTTGCACAGACTGAATTTTATTACACTTTTAGATTTTATCTCTCTCTCTCTCTCTCTCTCTCTCTCTCTCTCTCTCTCTCTCTCTCTCTCTCTCTCTCATTTGGTAAGATACAGGAACAACAAGTGATCAGACTAATTGACCTTCCCTGACTAATAAAAATAAGGTAATAAGAAAAAGAGTTGCAGAATGAGGAAGATTTAAGGGGTCTCTTAATGCATAATACTCTAGTTCATTTAACTGAATATCTAAATCATTCAAGTGAAAATGTTATACTATTAAACTCCTTTTTTACATAAGAAAACATGAGAAAGCTTGACGGAAAAGGAATAAACAGAACAAGAAAACGATGAGAAGTGGAAACGAGCGTCAAACCCACAAATCCCGAGAAAACGCAGCTGACGAACTGCCATACGTCATGACCGGGTGGACGCAGGTAACTAATAACATTGCTCGACAACAAAGCTCAGAGCTTTTAGCTAATGGAATTCCAGGACCTTCCGGATTCTGCTTACACGATTCTGGGAACGTGGGAAGCCAAGTTCGTAGGTTGACGTTTCATTTTGCGTTATGCAGAGGAGCTGTTACTTCAGCTGTACCTGGAATCATATGCAGTTCTGCGCAAAGCTTTGTCAACAGATGAAATTGGATTCACAGAACTTCTGTTTCTCATTCGACCAGCATGTGGTGAGTAAAGAATAATGAGGAAGACAGACATCAACAAAAGGTTGTTTAGACTCAAGGGCTTTGAAATCATATTATTTTGTTCTTAAAATTAACAATATCCCATCATTAGCACATTAGCCCTGTAGAGAGGTGCCTCGTAATGTGCGCCACACTTGGCACTTTCCAGATGGTACAAAGGAAGCATATCATCGGCCCCACCTTGCATTGCATTATACATTTTACTTTTCATTCGTTTCCTTCGGTTTCTTCCACCTTAGCTTTCCAACTTCTTTAACCTCACATTGCTCCTGTTTCTTACTCTTAGTTAAGAACGCATCCTTGGGGAAAGTAATTACATAAACACACTGAACGTTCGGGGAAAATTTCACCTAGATTACATCTCTTCGAACTACTGCCTAATACGTACATTTAAAGAACTCTCTCTCTCTCTCTCTCTCTCTCTCTCTCTCTCTCTCTCTCTCTCTCTCTCTCTCTCTCTCTCTCTTTTAAAATCCCTTCAGTCATCGAATCCACGAAAGGTTCCTGTTCTTTAGCACTGATCCAGAGTGAGTTCTTCGTGCGGCGGTTCTCTAAAGAAAAGAGAAAATCTAATTATCACATAGAAATACTGCTAATTTGTGCTTTTTTGTATAATTTTAAAGAAATGATACGAGCTCTATGTCTTTCCAGCTCTAAATTAGCAGTTACAGAGAATGAACTCAATATCAAAACAATATGCATTGAATGGTAACGTGGATTATTTATCACCCACACTTAAAAGTAATACCAGTGAATTATAATATTATATCTAGATCTCTCTCTCTCTCTCTCTCTCTCTCTCTCTCTCTCTCTCTCTCTCTCTCTGATACATATCAGTAAAAGAGAAAGAATTTTCTTCATTCCGCTATCGTGTTTCTGGCATGTAATTCGCTGCGATGGTCTAAGTTTAAATAATTTTGCATCAGGGTCTCGAATGAGAAAAGTTAACTGTATCCTTGAAATTAGCTTTCAGTCTTTCTTCTGAAATGTTTCTTGCCCTCCACTTTAGATAGCAAGGGGCACATTTTTTTTGTATTCAAATTGATCCACATTGATGTCCATGCACATATACTCTATACACACAAACACATTTACATAAACAAATATACATATGCACGTATATACACATTCTCATGTATACACATATTACCAATAAACAGATCCAAATTCGGGTGACACTCTCGAACAAAACTAACCCCATGAATTGCCGATCTGATAAAGATAAAGGTTAGTTCCTCTTACCCACAATGATCACTAAGGAAAAATTAAGTGTTTTGTCCGACCCCTGTAAATTTTCTTAGCTAGGTGTCCCTGAATCAAGTAAAAATTTTCGCAGCTGAAGCTAAGATAAATATAATACTTTGACGCAGCAACATGATTTATCTAGAAATTGCCAATACATTTCTTTCCTAACCAAGTCAATCCACTCACTACTGTGACGTTCGCTTGCCACTAGGGATGACTCAGACAGCTCTGCCGGCAGAACTCGTCTGCGAACTTTCAATTACAAATTTAACAACTCTATTTGCTTTATATACTATACACACGTACGACTCTAAGGACACTAACATGAGGGAAGCTTTGACCTGTAGACCTAAAAGTCCCTATTATATATTTCTATTACCGTTTTCTCATTTTCCTTCTATTTTCTAATTTCACTTAGGTGAAGGCCATTCCCATAAGAGAGAGCCTGAGCGCAATCTCTTGTCGTTGTATCCCCCTTCACATGTTTGTTACCAAGTTTCTTTTTTCCCAGAAAAGCATTCACTTCACCTTTACTATTTCTCGATCCCCTGGGTTCCTTTGGGCTTTGGTTCAGACAAATTGAAATTCTCGATGGCTAAAAAACAGACAAGGGTGTAGTGTCTAAAATCTGATAATCATTTTCATATGACGAAATTTGTTTTCAGTTATTAAAATGTTTCTTTTTTTAGGCTGAAATTACATCTTTTGCACAGAGCACAATTTTGATCGATTTCTCTTGCAATCTGTGAACATCCATTGCCTCTTCTAGAGGAGCTGCTTTTTTTATCAACTTACTACGAGAAGTTAATTTATTTTATTGTTTCGTAAAATCATTCCCAGTTGTCTACTTGGTGACAATAGTTTTTACTGAAGAAATGTTACCAAACCTTCTTCGAAAATATGCAGAACAAAACGTGATTTTTATACCCGCATTATAAAAATAAAATGTATCTCAGTGGTTCTAATAATAATCTTTGCAATTTCTACCTTTAAAACTCTGCTGACGATGAGATATATAGTACATTCATTTCAGGCAGCAAGATTTAGTAAAATAAAAAATTACTAACTACAGCACAGTCTTAAAAATCTCGGAGACATTACCAACGCATTGCTTCACGCTCAGGATAAGTTATTTTGGTAAACCCAAGGCAAACGTCCACGGTTTCCTTTAGAGATTCATATAAGTTTTTGTTTCCAAGAGTCGCTGACAAGTTCCAGAAGTTGTTTCCATTACTCTGTTGAAATTCTATTCGGCGATGACCGCCTTCAGAATAATATTTTCCATCATTTTGTGAAGGATTTTCCATTTGTTTCTGAGTCTGTTAATAAACTATAAGTGGTTTCCCTTCAGTTCTAGCTACAAAGACTTCATTTATTTTTTTTTTGTGAAAAAACAAATAGCATGAAAAAACCCGTTTCAATTTCGCAGTAATATCTTAATCAGATATGATTCGTTTTATATTATGTGTCTACGAAGCGCATATAAATATTGAGAATTCCTAATGAAATATGGCTGATTAAAGGACTAAAAAATAACAAACAAAATGTGTAGAAGAGAGGAGAAATAAAAAATACTGACAAGGTAATCTAGGATTCAGTGTAATTAGTAACAAAACTTGCCGGTGATTCCACCGTTTTATTTCTATGTGGAAAAGACGTATTGCCATTTTCAGGGAATCGAATGTGGAATAACGTTCATAATAAAAATGCAACTCTTTTATAAACATTCTTAAACGTGACTGTGAAGCTTTTGAAAAACAGTATACATACACGTACTTATGCACATACACATTCACAGATATATATATACATATATATATATATATATATATATATATATATATATATATATATATATATATATATATATATATATATATATATATATATATATATATATATATATTAATGATTTTCAATGATTTTCGACAACTGAGGCAACGTGCAGATCGTGTTAGTACAACCTCATTCTTTCCCAACAGATAATTGATCTTGGTTATATAAGCTGTTTGTGGGAGATATTTAAATCGAGATCGCGTGTTGCGACGAAATATAATAAGATGAAATATTCAAGTACAAAATGAGTTATAAAATTGCGTAAAACTTCCAATAACCATCTCCCTTTATTTTTTTGCATTTGCAATGGTCAAACTGCTGTTCGTGGTTATATATACCCAGTAAATGACTATCCTATTTTAACGTCATCATACCATTCCGTTTTGATATTTGTGAAGTAACGACGTCTGTGAGAAGCCTATATTTCCAATGAACCTGTAGTTCTCTCTCTCTCTCTCTCTCTCTCTCTCTCTCTCTCTCTCTCATTAAAGTCCGAAACTGTTTACGGCTAAGGATTAACAGAACGTTTCCTACCCAAAGCTTGCTATGCTGAGTTAACTGTTTAAGAAAAAGCGCACTACTTTTCAGTGGTAAGCGGACATTTTTCCACAGCAAATTATGACAAAGTACTCGCAAATCTGAGACAAAGCTTCATGAATAACGTAACTTTTGCTGAATGTTTTAGGTGCCCTAACATCATTATACCTACCTATCATTTGTCAACTCTCCCCATGAGGAACTGTAGGTTTTTTTATGGCCCCATTCATCGACTATTTTTTTTTGGTAAAGATTTATGGAACGGTTATTGATTTAAATCATTTACAGCAAAGAAAATGCGAATTAGAAAACAGGTTCAAAATTATGACTCCAATAACCGTAATTACGGAAGAAAGAATTCGAACTATAAACGACAATCATCGATACCTTCGACTTTTTGGTTGGTCATGTTCTTTGCTCTCTCTAGCAGTCTACGTTACATTTTTTTTCCTAAAGCAGAGGTCTACGTATGTGTTATTCGTTAATGCTCCTGTTTTTTGTCTTCAGGAAATCAAGGGGGACTATACCAGGTTCCTTAAAATTAGACTCCCTTTTTTTTTCTAAGTTAGTGATGCATAGCTTTGGTTGCTTTTGCTAGGTCCCTGTATTTCTCCCTGTCCTCATTACGTATGTGATATGAATCTATGAATAGACAGATAAATAGATAGATAGACAGATAGGCAGACACTTCACCAGTATCATCCTTTGTATACAAAAACAAGCATAGATAAACGGGTGTTCATGAAAAAATATAAGTATTTCGCTCTCATGAAGACGTTGATTACTTATCTGAGATTTTTCTCTCCCTCTGTCTGTATGTCTGTCTATCTATCTACTACTCTGTCTACATTCAGAAATTCATCAAAAATTCATAATTTATAAATTATGATTTAATTGATCAATATCATGCATCATCGATTTAAATCTATTTCTAAGCCCACCATCCGGCAGGATTAGATGTAAACTGCAGAGTTCGTCCAGATATTTAGTGTAGTCAAACCTTTTCCCATTATCTGGTCCAGTGTTGCATGAAGGGACCCACTGGACGTCAGAATATTGCCTAAATGGCTCAAGTCAAATATATTCAAGAGTCATCACTTCATATTTTTCGAGTCCTACTGATGATCCCACTTAATCCCTAATTAATGGGTTTATCAGAGTTGATTTCTTTTTGTTATGGCTCAGTTATTCATATCACACGGTCATAAATTTCGTTATTTTTCTGGGTCTCGATATTTATTCAAAATTAGTCGTTCTTCTTCTAATACGGTAAGTATCGTAAGCCTTAACCATTCTTATTTCTTAAACAAAGGATTGCTTCCTGAGAATCAAGTTTCATGCATGAAGTGTATAATTTGTACTCCTTTATATTTTGTATTCATTCACCAGAAATTCTCTTGTCGGTCTTAAAAAAAAATTTATCATGTTGCTGGGGTTCGTGTACGTGCTGGTCTGATCCTACACTATTTTTTATCTCACTAGAACATTTAGTCCCATGTTTTTTTATTATTAAACTCGAGGTATTTTCATGAAATCATGTGTCCGAACACATTTTCAGCAAACAAGCAAAAATTTGTTTTTCTCTCTCTCTCTCTCTCTCTCTTCTCTTATATTCCATGAAATCCTCTCTGGTATCCTTTATATTTTAGAATCAGATAACCATTTTAGAGTTCAGTGAATCCATCCCGACTCTTTTTCATCTGCCTGTTTATGCTCAGAAAAACCAGATGAAATTTATATCCCACTAACATGGATGAATTCTATATAGAATTATGATTTACCTTCTCCATCATGCATTACTAATTCACGTACTTGCAAATTTGTTATCGATCCCTTACGTATATTTTAGAATTCTAAGAATTTTTATGTTGTTGGCTATGTATTATAGGTTTCCCACATTAGTAATTTAAAGGGTCCCAAGTCTTAATACATCGAATCGCAGAATTGATGGCCCTCTGAAGTCTTGTAATTGTTCAAAGAGTTTCTCTTTTAAAGATTTTCTTATTTTTCTCGTTTTTATGATACGTATTGAGCAGACAGACAGAGAAATCAATATACTTGGGAACCAAGCAAAAGAGGTGTGCTTTTTAATAATGTGAAGACCTACAGGACTCATAACTTAATGCCCTCATTTATCACCGATCTGAAGGTCAAAGATTAATCAAACTGAAGTGACAAGGCTCTGGACACATTTAAGACCAAAGGCTATGAAGTGACAAAGACATCAACAATCATTTTCATGTAAAAGGGTATGTTCTGATGAAATTGGAGAAAAGCATCGAGAAATTCAACTACAATACAGTCTGAACAATACTGAAGACTATAACATATACAGTACTGAAGGCTATGACATATGAAAGCTTTTTGAAATCTGAAGTAAATGAAAGCACAAAAATTATTTACGAAAGATTTTTACAGGATGACATAGCTTATAAATTGTTCTAACCTAACCTGAACGAGATATACATACATACATATATATATATATATATATATATATATATATATATATATATATATATATATATATATATATATATATATATATATATATATATATATGTATGTTTGTGTGTGTTTTTATAAATATTCTGCTGTTCGCCCTCGATGCATTTATTTTAGTAATATCAGACTGACTTAGGTAGATTCTTGGGAGAAAACGTTTGTTTCGGCCTCTGAGTTAGTGAAAGAACTTCAAAAGGTAATGCCCATTCATAGCTCATAGGTTTCATTTTAAGTCTTGTCCATCAGAAAACTTTAAATATGTTTATATTTCTTATTTTTTTTTATCTGTCGGCGGATGTTTGAGAAAATTTCAGGAAAGAACACCGCTCCTGTGTATTTCATACCAGCGATTCGATACGTAATTGTACAACTATGTGACGGCCTTTTGAAACCCCTTTGTCTGTTAAGATAAAAGTGAACGAATTGGAATTATCGTCCAACGAGCAAAAAGTCGTGAAGAGTTTTCTTCAGAACATTTCAATTTATACCTCTTTTTGTATTTCCAGTTTTTTTGCATCATTCATACGATCAAGATAAATAGAACTTGTGTTTTTTACGAATTCTACCCTGAATACGCTATAATTTATATTTTTAGATTCAACTATATGTGAAATTAACTAGAATATGAGAAGGTTTATGTTCATCCGTTCTTTTGCAGCCTTGTGTCTTGAATCCATTGCCGAAAGAGCGGTGGTTGTGTTTTAAAACCATACTGGACGTTGAAAATTGTCGTCCGAAGTCAAGAGCGTCCAGGTGCCGTTGTAAAGTCCAGTTAGCGATATGAGAGGGTTTGCGACTGGCAACAATATTTCATTTATAAACAGCTGTCTTTATGTTATTTTGCATTTTCTGAAATAAATGCATAGAATTCGGGCCTTATTAATTAGTCAATCCAGTAAATAACTCATCACTCCAATATCATCATATGTATATATATTGGTGTATGTATATCTGATAATATAAATGAAAATCAAATATGCATCTATATAATTTTCCATTCTTTTTGTTTATATATATATATACATGACTATATATATGATTTTCCATTAATTTTTTTAAATAATGGTAATGACGTAACAGAATGTGTAAGATTCAAGAACATTTTGCTTTTTGTTATATCACTGAATAAATTGACACTGTCAAGTTTTAAAGTATATGATTTTATTTTGTTTTATGAAAATATTCTGTCTTGCATTTAATTCATCTTTAATTTTAAATATTTGACCTCCTAGCTAAGACAGGTCTTGTTCTACCCTGATTCGACTATTTTTCTTTTACTAAAATAAACTGATACAGATTTATCAACTTTTTATACCGATAATGTTTTCAAAACTTTTCGGGGGTTGATGAAAAAAAAAAAAAAAACACGAGGCTATTGGACTAACACGTTTTTCGACGCTAAGCAGAAAATTGCAAAGCTCTTATTCAGTTTGACACTTAATGCCCGTAATAATCAAGCGGAGTTAGCTGTTTTTAACTGCAAACGTTACATAGTCACTAATTGGTACTCTGAACGGACCTCACTTAGGATGGCTTTTTCATGATTCTGGGATCTTTCTATCTGACGAGTTACTATTCAAGAGAAAGAGAGAGAGAACAGAGAGAGAGAGAGAGTCACTAACAAAAGTTCCGGTGTTCTGTTTAAATAGTAAGGTCATGTTAAAAAAGTTAGGTTTTTTTTCTCTCTCTCAGCCATATGGAGCTATATAGCAGAAATTACATTCAAGGTTTTTTTCTTAGTTCCATGTTGTCTTGATGTAGGTTTGTTTATCTCGGTTTTGTAAGGGGCCTTTGTTTTTAAGGTGTTCTATGGCCTTACTGTTATCCTCCTCATATCAAGAAACAGGCAAGAGCTCTGAAAGTTACTGTGTTAACTTTAACTAACATTTTAAAACCTTATGTTTTAGCTTCTAAAATTTCAGTTAATCACAGTACCTTCCCCAACGAAATAATGGTTTGTAATTTATTCCTAATCTTGAATAAAACACATTCTGATTACATTTAAATGTCATCATGAAAATGTCAGTGTTCTGTAATCATATGAACGTTGAAAAGGTTATACAGTGTAAGTGGTGAGCTGCTTCTTTAACATTGGACATGGAGACCAATCAGAGGCCGCCAAATATATTTCTGTAGTGATGCAAAACTATTTTGTTGTTACTGTTGCTGTTGTTGTTGTTTTATTTTAATATGCAGCATGCCGGGCAAAAACATGGTTGTTTCCTGTTTATACACCTTTGAAAGTCTTCAAAATTTAACGAGAGAGAGAGAGAGAGAGAGAGAGAGAGAGAGAGAGAGAGAGAGAGAGAGAGAGAAAATCAATTGCAAAAATTTTCTGTGTTATTTTGGAGAATGGGGTCAGGTTTGAAAATAATTTAGCTTTGTCCCAGTATCCTGTCGGCGGGCGTATGGACACACGTATTTCCATACCTACTCAGACATTTACACTGTACATTATGTTTGACCCTGCTATTGGCTGCGTTTTTATATTTTTGTCAGATATCTTTTGTTTCTACAGATTTCCGTTAACCCATGCCACAAAGAATCGTTTGCAGCAGCTGAAGACGAAGTGGCTTTTTTTTTTTCTTTGCAGAATTTTACCGTCGTGTCGTTTTTACTTAACTGAAGTCGATTACGACTTTATTCTCTTTCATATTTATAACTTCTTGAAAGATTACTTCTTTCTTCTGCAGTTTTAAATGTAATTGACTAAAATGGAAAAATGGTGATGAGCTCTTCTTCTTTTTGTGTATCATGTCAAAAAATATTTATTTAATGGTTTTAAAATAGAAGATTAAGCAAAAGGAAATATTATGATAAATATATGTACAACTATTATATATAATATAATATAATATATATATATATATATATATATATATATGTCTTTATGCAGTGTGTGTGTGTGAATCCATTGTGTGTGTGTGTGTGTGTTTAAAACCATAAAGCAAAATATAAATTTCTGGCTCCAAGTGACAAAAATCATGACAAAAGTCTGGTTGTTACCGATAAAAAATAAAAGAAATTTCAACAATGTAGTCCAGACCATTGCAAAACCCGTTGCACTTGGCAAGATTTTATTTTATCAGCTCTCTTTCAGATCAACCTTTCCTTGGTCAGAAATTCTCAAAACAACAACAGATGAGGCTACGACCTTACCCTGGGGAGCCTGAACTTTACAACATATTCGGGTTCATCTCCTCTCTCTCTCTCTCTCTCTCTCTCTCTCTCTCTCTCTCTCTCTCTCCTCAACACAAAATGAGTTTAAGAGGTTCTGGTCTTCACTTTTTGTCTTCTTGTACATCACATTACACTGATCCGACATAAGCAGAGCCATCCTCATAGAAATTACTTATTTTGGATAAGCATACATCCAGCCTTATAAACTCAAGCACTGCAAGCATGTCAGCACACAAATACAAACAATGAAATAGTTAAAGGGCATTGTATATTATAATGTATTATAATTACACAAATACATATATATATATATATATATATATATATATATATATATATATATATATATATATATATATATATATATATATTTGAATGAATTTTATCACATCACCGTGATTCATATACAAGCATTAAGCTACAAACTTCCTTTAATCTTCAATTTCTATCTATTGAAATAATATATTTTCAAATATGTTATCCGAAGGGGAATTTTTCTTTTTGTTGATAATAAGTCCGTCGTCTCCTGGGGCTCGTAACCACGGAATACAAGAACTCAGGACTACAGTGACGCGCATTAAATACACAGCCATAAAGTTAATTATGTGGGTGTGTGTGTGTGTTGCATTATGTATATATATATATATATTTATTTGATATATATATATATATATAGGTATATATTATATATATATATATATATATTTTTCTTATATAAAATAATACTATATATATATTTATATGCATGTTTATATACCGATATATACATACATATAAAATATGTGTTGTGTTACAAAAAAAAATATAACACTAGTGACAAGATCCAGCAGAGAGTCTTGAGATGAGATGATCATGTATTGAGAGTGGGGACGAAAGTATAATTTCAAAATTTAGACAAGGAGGAGAAAAAAAAAGACACAATTGGCCAGAAGAAATGGAAATGCTAGAACGAAAGGGTCATAACATTTTTTTTTAATTATCTGGGGTTTCATCCTTGATCGGGCGTTAATGGCAGTGACGGTTGTCAGTTTTAGCTGAAACAGCTTATTCATGACAAAACGCTAGATAGGGATGGATATGTACATAAATAAATCAACAGATAAGCAGTCAGACAGATAAATTGACAGATGGACATTTTGAAACCATGTTGCAACTTTTTTTCTCAGGGACATAAATGCAGCATTTCATTTATGTCAGAAATTTGAAAGACCAAAGTCACTTCGTTGGTAAAATCCAAATTCTCTTGATGAGAATTTGATTTTTTTTCGCTGGTTTTTGATGAAATCCACGGATTATTGTTTTTGATTTAAACTTGATTTCACTGAGAATTCATTTATTTTTCATCCACGCTCATTCAAGAGAAGAAGAGCGTTTTATTAAAGTTATCATAACAAACATCATTCGATGCATCTTTCCATGATAAAAATAATTGGCCGTCAATAACACTATGTTTCCCAGTCGAAAAAACAGCACTTCCTTTTAAATGGATGGAAACTCGATCTTATTTTGATAAATCATTCAAAAATTACATTTAAATGTCATAATTGTAAACGATTTCAGTGTTCTTCTCATTCTACAACAGTATATTTCAATACACACACATATATACATATATATATATATATATTATTTAACACTATATATAGATATATATATATATATATATATATGTAGTGATGCAAATACTATTTTATATATATATATATATTGTTGTTGTATTATACATATGTACATATACAGTATGTATATAATATATATGATATGATATATAAACATATATATATAATATATATGTACATAAACTATATATATATATATTGAGAGAGTGAGAGAGTCTTGAGTTGATCATGTATTATTCAAGAGTAATTTTTATGGCCCTGCAAACCAAGATTACAGAACCTGCCACTTGAAAAAAGTTAACCTCAAAGACAGTCGTTAATTAGCCAAAAGGGGCCAGTTAAGGGTAATTAACCTTAACAAGAGTATTTGAGATGAATTTGATTTTAAACTCAACGGTTCTTCCAAACATTATGTTTGTGCATACAAAGCATCGAGACTTGACCTGATTTTTATTTTTTGCAGGTATTTTTGGAATAACAGGGTTGTTAACCCTAACAATATAATAATTTGGCTTAATCTAGACTTGTAAACACATATACCCTATGTGGGGGATGAAGGAGGAAACAAAGAAATGCGAAATACAGAAAAGATAAAGAATGGTCGAAGTTTTGAACAAAACTTAACTTTACCGATTAGGACGACTTTATTATCTTTCATTTATAACCGCTTGAAAGATTACTTCACTTCACTAATAGAATAATAGACAAAGAAAGGGAGAAGAGGCTAAAATCCCACGTGTGGTGATGAATGCAGTCTTCTCAATTTTGGTGCTGGGTCAGAACAGTCAAAAATATTTATTTAATTTTCAAAACATTCGCCAAGAAGATGAAGAAAGGAAAAAACCATTAGGACCACCTATTTTTAAGGCTGATATGGGAATCTTATATAGGTGTATATGTACAGGTCACACTGGTGGCACTCAGTATCCCTAGGCACTGGTGCAGGTTAGGTAGAAGAACTTTTCTTCTGTGTTCCTTTTTGTTTTATTTATTTATTTTCCTATATGTGTGTTGTGTGTGTATGTGTGCCAATGTGTGTATATATGGTGTGTCTACTGGAGTCCAACTAGGCTATATAAAGGAAAGGTATATACTTTCTGCAGAGTGCAAAAATCGAATGAGAGAGAAAGGGAAGGAAAAAAAATAAGAAGAAATTTCAACAATGACAGTGCTGCAAATTATTGGCACTGTGGAATAAAGTGAATTTTTTTTTTTTCTTTAAAGATCCTCCTGAGTGGCTGGTTCAGATCAACCCAGTGCTGGCCCCTTCTTCTTTCAGAAAAACAACAGTTTGCTTCTGGTCTGGATAGCAGGCCTCACTGGGACTGACCAACAGTTTATCACTGTATTGATATACTCTTAACTTGTCCTCATCTATTGTGGGACAGAGGTGTTTCTTTTATTTCGTTTAACAAAAAATTGTCTCGGTGAGGTTCTTTCTTTGAAGAGGGTCTTCTTGTACATGACAGGTTATGACACTGAATCCGAGATAGAGAGAGAGCCAGAGAGAGAGAAATTAGAGATTTTCACATCCAGATTTTCAATAAACTCAATGCACTGGTTGAGAACATTATAAGCAAAGATTTGACAAATACAAATGGATCGAAATGATATAGACGTCGTTGGCTTCCTTTAGGGATGGCTTTATTATCTTAATTTTATGGGAATTACACAGAAGTTTATCGTAAAATTTTAAATTTATATGATTTTTATAGCAGGTATTTGTATAGGAACTTGTTATGGTATTATCCTAACTAGGCCTATCTTTATATATAAATTATCTCTTTTTTTTTTTTTTTTTGAACGAAGTCTTCTAGCTAAGATTTTCGAGGTGGTTTCATATAAAAGAAATTGACCCAAGAGTGGCGGGGAGCAGAGTCGTGTCTAACAGGTTTTGATTTGCTAAGTTTCGTTAGGCCTAAATTTCAAAACAATCTGTAAGGAACACCTAAATGGCCGGTCCTCTATTTCAACCTTAAAACAATTGTAAATCCAGGAGGAATTCAAATGTCAGGTATTTTCAAATCAAATTAAACAACAAACGAAAAAATGCCTTTAATCTTGATTTTTACTTTAAATATACCAATCATATATTTTCAAATATGTTATGGAAAACTAAATTACCAAACAATTTTGTTTTTGTTAAGTACGTCGTCTCCCAGACATTAAACAAAAGAATGAAAAGAGAAATGCAGGACGTAAATTTACGTTGTTGAACTACCTTTATTGTAAAATTACTGTTTCAGTTCGTTTGTACTTCACTGACACGGTTTTTTGAATGATTATATATGAATACGACGATCGGAATTGCCGATATATTAGTATATTACTTTGTGTATATAAATATCCGCATGTCGGCCGAAGAATATGCCCTTGTCTTAAACATTACAAATTATGACTGTTCTGTTCTCGACGCAAAATGCCTAACGCTAATTCTGACACACTTGTTATTATAACTAGTCTTTAGATTATTCTTATGCCTGTTTTTGTTTGGAAGAATGAAATAATTTCGAAATTTGACTTTTATTTTTTTTTGGAAAAATGTAATTTTAATTTCCTTTTCTCCAGAAAAATGTACTTTAGAGAACGAAAGGGTCGCCAATGTTTGTTTTTTTTTATTATCATGTATTATTCAATCCTTAATTTTTCGGGCGCAAACCAAGATTGGCACGTGACGGTTGTCAGTTTGAAGCCAAAAGTTAACCTCAAAACAGTCGTTATTCATGACAAAACGCTAGTTAGGGAATTAATGGAATATTTGAGATGAATTTGATTTTAAATCAACAGTTCTTAAACATTCGGACAGATAAATTGATCAGATTGACATTTTGCTTACCTAAACCAGGTATTTTACTGGAATAACGGGGTTGAAACTAACAATATAATAATTTGGCATTAATCTAGACTTCAAACACATATACCCCTAAGTGGGGATGAAGGAGAAACAAAAGTTGGTAAAATACAAAAGATAAAAGAATGGGAGAAGTTTTGATTGCGACTTTACCTTGAAACTAACGTTTGATGAAATCCAGAGGAGTCTTATTGCTTTTTCACTTCACTAATAGATTTAGACAAAGAAAGGGAGATTTATTTTTCACCCCACGTGGTGGTCAGGGGAATGCTCCAGTTTATTAAAGTTACCCTGACCGTCATTGCTGGCATCTTTCATGATAAAAATAACAGTCAATAGGCGCTATTCTGTTTTCAAAACATTCGCCAAGAGACAGGTAGAAAAAAAGGACCTTAGGACCACCTATTTTTAAGGCTGATATGGAAATCTTTATTTTAGGGAAAAAATCGACTAAATGCTACTTATCTTTTTCAACGGACGTTAGTTTGAACTGAGCTTCTCATTCGTGGGACAAAGCAATTTCCCTGTCTTGATCAGGCTGATATACATTATCCCTAAATGTTCGAGGGTGAACAGCATGTAAATATTTATATATATATATATACATATATATATATATATATATATATATATATATATATATATATATATATATATATATATATATATACATGAAAGATGGAAAATCTCCTAGTGCTATGTCCAGCAGATGTGGAAACTAGTGGAAACATTAAGAGTCAGAACTGCCAATCCGATATTGGATCCCGGTCTTGTCTAGACTAACAACACCACTTAGCATGACGACGAAGTCTGCCCCAAAGGATCTCGCCCTTCCAATAACATTTCTCGGTGGATACCAACGAAGCTTTACTCAAGCCATTGTTGAATATCTTCTTGCATGTTGCAGAGCTACGGCAACATCATCAAGAAAAAATATTCTT
>NC_089763.1:49722779-49725279 GCF_040412425.1 Macrobrachium rosenbergii
AACTTCAACTGCAGCCCTTATCATCTCAAGGGCGCCCCTCCATCACTCCACCGATCTACGACCCACGAGTATGTCTTTGGTGGGAGGTCTTTGTCTACACACACACATGTGGACCCCTTGCTGACGCCTTTAGGAAGGACTGGGACGAAGCCCCGATGTCAACATCAGCGCTAGACACTCCTTTGGGTCACGTTACTTTCGCCCTTGTGCATTCATTACACTTCTGGGCCTGTGTCTTGGCTGTCCCCTGAATTTCTTGGTTAGATCCTAGCCCACGTGTTCACTGCCCCCTTACTCAAGTCACTAGTCAAGCCTCGAGCTTGTCCTTGGCGCCCTCAGCACACCCTCGAGTAGAAAGCATTCCCCAATTCCAGCCTTAGATCGTACCCTGTATCCCATATCGTTTCAGGAGAACGATCTAGCAGAATTCTCCTTTGTCCGCGTTCCTGGCATTCAGCAAGCGTTTCCTCCCTCCCCCTTGGGAGGACTTGCAACTGAAGCAGCAATTTAACTTTTATTTAATTCATTTTCCTTTGATCTTGTCTGCTATGTAAATATACCTATTTTTGTACCCACATGTTTCACGCATCTTCCCACTGAGAAAGAGTGCTAAGCTCCTGTATAAAGCCTTTGTTTCCTGTTTTATATGCTCCTGGTTATCTTACAAGGTCATTGTAGAGAAAAGTAATGAATTTCGAGACTTAAAATCTGCCTGCACTAGGAAACATATAAAAATATATATAAACATATTGTTTCTGTTAATAAATAAAGTCTCAATAAATGACAATTGAATATATGATTGACTGTGTGATGTACCAGAAAGTGTTTACGAAAACTCAGCTACTTCAAAGTCTCCAAAGTTCACTTGAATATAGTCTCTTGGAACAAGAAGTGTACGTTCTACTGACTAAGCAATTATACTCAAATCATTGCAACACAGTCACTGAATACTTATTCGATAAGGCTTCCCATCATCTCTGCTGGTTGGGCTGAATTCTGGGGCCACATTAGGTCTCCTACTCCCTTCCTCACCCTAACACACCATGGGCAAAGGCCTGTATCAGCTAAGCCAGCTTAATCTAAACTGAACAAACGACAAACGCTTGGGATGGGGGTTGCGGTAGTGCTTCATAATTCACTGTTATTGCTTTCCATGAGCTACAGACTTATATATCATTTGCTTCATGACCAGGCAACCAAGTTCTTTCCCTTTCATATCGCGCTTTATATTCTGTGGATTTTGCAAGTTTTCTCATGGACTCTGTTTTTTACAGAATAAATTAACACATTTCCAAAAGTCTATTTCCTTGAAGCTACCTATTTATTTAGAAATTACAGTAAGAACTGCTGTGGTATAGAAATGAAGTCGCTAAAATTGGTTTTTGCTCATTATGTTGTATTAGTTTCAAGCTAACTCACCGACTGTACAACACAGTTCCGCTTTGTACTTCTTAAATTATAGATATTACAAAATCAAAATATCCACCTATGTACTCAGCAGTCATCAAACTTTTTAATCACATTTCATTTGAGTATTTCAGGTACCTTGTTGATGAAAGAGGTACTCTTAAATAAACCCCTAAAAAACGCCTACTTCTCAAGAAAGGGCACAATGCGTGTCATGGTTTATTGAAATAAAATCGGATATGCAGACTCAGCGAAACTACATAACTAAGTATGGAAGAGATCCGCCGTCACGTCCGTCAATTCGTGCATGGCACAAGAAATTTATTGAGACAGGGACAGTGTTGGATAAAGGGAGGAGTGGACGACCAAGAACACCTGAAGAACACATCGATCGTGTAAGACATGCCTTTGATTGTTCCCCTACAAAGTCCATCCGGACTAGTGCCAGACACAGCTACAATGTTCATCAGTGCACAAAGTCCTACACAAGAATGTGCGACTGTATGCTTACAAAGTGCAACTCATACAAGCACTCGAGTCAAATATAAACCTAGACGAAAAGAATTTGCGGTTAACATGCTGGAACGAATTTCTGAGGATGAAACGTTCCTCAACCGAGTTTGTTGTAGTGATGAGGCAACCTTTCATGTTTCAGGGAAACTGAACACATACAATGTGAGAATCTGGGGATCAGAACATCCCCATGCGACTAGGGAACTTCACCGAGGTAGTCCAAAGGTGAATGTGAGGTGTGGGATCATGTGCAATCGAATCATTGGTCCATTTTCTTCAACGAGACATCAATTATTGCAGTCATTTACCTTGACCTTTTGACTGAATATGTGGCACCACAACTAGACGACCTTCAACCAACAATCATTTTCCAGCAAGATGATGCACCACCACATTGGGGGCTGTAAGTTTGTGTGTTCCTAATTCAAATATTTTCAGACCGGTGGATTGGAAGAGATGGCCCAATCCACTGGCCACCTTGTTCACCAATTATTACTCCCCTTGGACTTCTTTCTATGGAGTTATGTTAAAGATATCATGTATCGAACAAAGATACGGGACATCATTACTCCCCTTGGAC
>NC_089763.1:49730279-49742779 GCF_040412425.1 Macrobrachium rosenbergii
GTCCCTTTTATCTAGGTATTACTGTACTAACTGTCCCTTTTATTCAAGTATTACTGTGGTGACTGTCCATCTTATCCAGACATTACTATGGTGACTGTCCCCCAGGTATTACTGTGGTGACTGTCCCATTTATCCAGGTATTACTCTTCTTTCTGTTCCTTTCACCCAGGTATTACTGTGCTGACTGTCCCTTTTATTCAGGTAACACTGTGTTGACTGTCCATTTCATCTAGGTATTAGTGTAGTGGTTGTTCCATTTATCCATGTATTATTGTGCTAACTGCCCCTTTTATCCAGGTGGTACTACTAAGGTGACTGTGCCATTTTCTCACAGAGGCGACTCACTGACATGACTAGACGAAGTGACTTCTAGCACTGAAAGGACAGATTTTCAAAGAAAGGTTAAACAGCCTATGTTTGAATAGAGAGACATCATGTAAATAACAATATGTGAAATGACATAAGGCGAGACTTACTGAATTACAATTGAAATAACTGACCAATAAAGATAGACTGACATTCATGAATGGGGTGTATGGCTTACTCAGAGGAACATACTAACCAGTATTGGAGGCACCTTTTTCTTTTTATTCATTTCACGGGGAACATGTAGAAATAGGCTCTTTGATAGATTTTTTTGGGGGCGGGGGATGTTCACCGTTTTGCAGTGGATGTTCGGAATAAAAAGTAAAAAAATAAAGCAGAAGATATATGACATCACATCTTCCAAAATACAATATACCTCCGAATGCACTGCATCATTGAAGCTTTGGAAGATAATTAACCCATTCATATTCCAAGGATACCTCTTTTTATTTCCAGGTGTTATTTCTGTGCGTTTTATTATTTTTTTCTAAAAAGGAGATCGTACCTCATGTTTTTATTTTTCTTTTAAGGGATTCCCTTAATGTACGTCGATCAGTGTTACTTTTTTTAACATGGCAAATACAGGTTTTTGGAAACCTATTCCATCAGGGCACTTAAAAACTGTGAAAAGTAAGAACAATCAGGTGAATTCTCTTTCAGATTACAGACAGTCTTTTACTCTAAAGTTTTTCACTCAGAGTTTTATTCACGAAAAATATTTTTAAAAAATAGCAGCGCAACTATTAAAATTATTCTCGACCAAATTTACATATACAGCAGGCTCGTCCATTTAATACTTTATTTACGGTATCCCATCACTCAGTCTATGCTTATAGACTGCATATGCATATACTTTTTCATTTTTAGAATAACGAATCATTTCTGCTGTTTTTTGCTGTTGTTTGTCTGTTTGTTTCTGTTTTTCTAATGCCAGAAAAGTTTCCTTCTATTCGAGAGGATTCGTTTGGTCTTTAATGGCTGTAACAACGACTTTTTTTATTCTGAATTAATCTAGGAAAAGGATGGCATCCTGCAGCCATCATGGACTAATAAAATTTCATACTTTTTTCTTGATAATTTTTGAGTAAGTAGAAATAAAGACAACATGTTCACTTCCCGGTTCGAGATTTGATCAGAAGTCTACATGGAAACCGCTTGTTTACGCATTTACTCTAGCATGTAGAGACTGAACTGAATTGAATTGAATTTAGAATTTAAGCCAAAGGCCAAGCACTGGGACCTATGAGGTCATTCAGCACTGGAACGGATATTGACTGCAAAAGGTTTGAAAGATGTAACACGAGGGAAACCTCGCAGTTGCACTATGAATCAAATGTTAGGAGAGGGTGGAAAGAGAATATGAAAGGAGGAACAGTGAACGAAACGAAAGGGGTTGCAGCTAAGGGCCGAAGGCACGCTGCAAACCACCTTAAGTAATGTCTACAGTGCACCGCACGAGGTGCACTGACGGCACTCACCCCCTACGGGGAGCATGTAGAGACGATTCCCTTAAGATTCAAATAACCTTGCCTGCTACGTTCTAAGCCTTTCCTCCGAGCCCACTAAGAGGAAACTTAATTAAATTTCATTCATTTAAATGATATTACCTCAGTCCTAGGACTGAATTCCTTAATCTTTTGAATAAATATTCTGTAAGGATATTGCATTAATTAATTTAGAAAAACAAACTTCACTCATTTAAAGAATATTAACTCATTCCAAGGATTGAAGTCCTATAATCTCCTGAATAAATAGCTGTAAATCCATTGAACCAATCAATTTACTTTGCGCAAAAACAGAAGGTGCAATTCTGAAATAATCAGTATTTAATCATTCGCATTCATGATTCATAAGTGACTGACATCCATATGATCCAATGGCTCACTATACCCTGTTTATGTTTGATGGAGATGAATTTCAAATTAGCTGTAATGGCTCTCCGACAATGGAGTCAAGAAAAATCATTCTATTTCAGAGTCATAACTAAATGAAGGACAGAAATATAACTAGGGAATGTTTCGACGTTCAATTCAGCATAAACTGCACAAGTCAGAAGCCGAGTACAGTATATAAATGTTTGATCAACACTAACCCAGGATTTCATTTTTATTCTTCTTTTTATTTTTATGTTAGGCCTTATATCCATCACGTGTGTATCGCCTTCTTTACACTAAGTGAAGATATGGAGTACTCAGAATTCAGGTTTGCCGTACCAAAAATGTGTTTCAGAATTTTCTTAGGATTTTATCTTTTATGAAGTGGACTTTCATGTACTTTTTTGTTATCTATAATACTGTAAATTTCATATCAAGTCGATCACATAGTCAACGATAGTCTTCACCTATCAGCTTACTATATAAATTCCTGTCTTGAATTCACAGGCCTTATTCTGTATGATAAGAAATAAATCAATACTGAAAATCTTTATATAGGTTAACTGTAACTGGTAACCAAAGAATGCAGCAAGCACACACACGAGTACATACACTCATTGAAATAGAAACGAAATCTTACATAGGGATTTCAGTTTAATGCTTATTACATTTTTAATCAGTATCACTTTTGAGCGAGTATGTGACTATTTTGGACAGAAGGTCAAGAGAGAGAGAGAGAGAGAGAGAGAGAGAGAGAGAGAGAGAGAGAGAGAGAGAGAGAGAGTGTGTGTGCTCTTAGCGACGAAATGAGCTTCATATTCGCCTGTGGTATGAAATATGATCTAGGATACATAATCTTTTATTTCTTATTTATGCAGCATTTTTCCCGTCGTGGATACAGATGGAAGTAAGTTGGGGAGATGCCATTGTATGTTATGTTGTCAGAGATCGTTAGAAGCATCGTTAATGTCGCAGCTAATCAACTTGTCAAGATCACAATAGTGTTTACGTACTTCCCGTTTTGGTATCGCGCAGTGATACCATTTGTTCCCCAGATGTACCATGAGGATTTTTCTGAGCAAACAACGTTATCAGGCCCAGTTATTTTATTTTATTCCGTTTTAGAATTGAAAGACTATTCAAATATTTTTTTCAATGTACTGAATTCCTTTTTCTTGTATTTCCACAAATTGTTTAAATACACTTTTTTTTTTTATTGATGTGGTACCCTCTCATGAAACCAGCGCTCTCTGAGCGTCATCGCTGATAACAGATTCAGATAAAGATTTTCGGACAATCGTCCAGAACTGACGTGTCCGAGGGATTTCAAGAGGCAGCGGCCTCCATGAAACAAATACACTCTTGACAAGGTGACAATCTCGCCATGACAGCTGTCACCCCAGACCTTTCCCTAAAATGCCATGCTCAAGCGATAAAATAGGAGGCCACTTTACTGCTTACATCAGAAGAGAATTGGAGGACGAACGTTGAAAATTCACGATTAAACCATCTCTCTATCAATATAGTTGATTAGAGTTTGAAAATGACATGAATAATAACCCCAACCCACGTATACAGTACGAACATATTTCAATCCTCAGCTAAGAACACGCTGTACATGTACGAACTCGACGTGAACAAAGGTAATAAAGGTACATAAAACTATAGAAAGAATTATGATATTTCTGCATTTTGGTTGCATTTTCATAAGAGGAAAAAATGCAAATAAAATTTCTTCATAATGCATTTTTTAAAACAAGCAGGAAAAATGCAAATATTGAATTATCAGTTCAGTAAAAAATTATTCTATGATATTTTAATGATGCTGACAATTTCGTAAAAAAAAAAATCAGAAATTCTAATAAAAGTGGTTTATGGAAATTCGGGAGAAAAGAAATGAGGACTAACATACGAAAAACACGATTGACAATCCTCCTCCATCCCCAACAACCACCCAGCTCCAGCGAAAAATTATAACCTAAACTCTAGATGTCAAACCCGGGTGGACACAGATAATTAATAATATTACGTGACAATGAAGTTGAGAGATTTTACAGATGAACATCCAGAACCAGTTGCATTCTCCTACCAAGATTCCCCAAGCGTGGGAATCCAAATTATCAGATAACTGTTTCGGATCCTGTTAAGCAGCGAGGTAGTGACTTCACCTGCACCTGGAATGCAACGCTGTTCTCTGCTAAACTTTATTGGCATACGAAACTGGATTCACAGGAAACTGGATTCCCAAACTGTTTCATATTTCGACTGGTCAACAACAAAAGACCATTTTCCTCCTTCACCATTATACCACCAGTTATAATTATTACTTTCATACTTCATTGAAATGTATTCAAATAGCAGACTTCGCAAAACTACCGCGGATATTTCGAGCATATTTCACTCGAGTCCAGCGATAAGACCTCTGTTTGGTAAAGATTTTAGAAAGAAGATGCAGATTTTGCCAAGAACTGACAAAAGAATTATAATTAGAGGAAAAAAATTATAATATTAATTATTCTTTAGACAGTAAACAGCCCTGACCCATATTGGGCAGCTGTATTTTTAGCCATTATAGCAAACACTTCATTTTCCGACTAATCTCAGGTATTGTTAGTGTCCAGTGTGAAAGAAATTATATGGAATGTGGACTCAAAAAAAAAAAAAAAAAACACTTGCAAGGCACGAAAAATAAGCCAAACCTTCAGCAACGTGTAAGATCAATGGGGGTGAGTCATGAACAAGTGAAAATCGACGATTCAATTCAATTAGTTACCTAAAGATCACGTTGAATCGCCAGTAAGCACTCTTGCATACAAGTGTCTCGCTTAATACAGCAATGACTTGTAACGGTTCCAGAGGATGAATAAGGAGTGGAAAGCGCCAATTATTCTGATGAAGCAATTAGATATCAACGTCGCTTACCATTGTTGCTGCAACACCAGTTTACATTATTCAGTGTATATACCAAACCTGTTGCACAGATTGAATTCTATCACACTTTAGTTTTTGTCTCTCTCTCTCTCACTCTTCTCTCTCTCTCTCTCTCTCTCTCTCTCTCTCTCTGTCTTGTTTGGTAAGATACAGGAACAACAGTGATCATATTAATTGACCTTCCCTGACTGATAAATCTAAGGTAATAAGAAAAATAGTTGCAGAATGAGGAAGATTTAAGGTGTCTCTTAATGCATAATACTCTAGTTAGTTCATTTAGCTGAACATCTAAATCATTCAAGTGAAAATGTTATGCTATTAAACTCCTTTTTACATAAGAAAACATGAGAAAGCTTGATGGAAAAGGAATAAGCAGAACCAAGAAAACGATGAGAAGTGGAAAAGAGCGTCAAACCCACAAATCCCGAGAAAACGCAGCTGACGGAACTGCCATACGTCATAACTGGGTGGACGCAGGTAACTAATAACATTACTCGACAACGAAGCCCACACCCTTTAGCTAATGGAATTCCAGGACCTTCCGGATTCTGCTTACACGATTCTGGGAACGTGGGAAGCCAAGTTCGTAGGTTGACGTTTCATTTTGCGTTATGCAGAGGAGCTGTAACTGCAGCTGTACCTGGAATCATATGCAGTTCTGCGCAAAGCTTTGTCAACAGAACTTCTGTTTCTCATTCAACCAGAATGTGGTGAGTAAAGAATAATGGGGAAGACAGACATCAACAAAAGGTTGTTTAGACTCAAGGGCTTTGAAATCATATTATTTTGTTCTTAAAATTAACAATAGCCCATCATTAGCTCATTAGCCCTGTAGAGAGGTGCCTCGTAATGTGCGCCACACTTGGCACTTTCCAGATCGTACAAAGCTAGCATATCATCAGCCCCCACCTTGCATTGCATTCTACATTTTACTTTCATTCGTTTCCTTCGGTTTCTTCCACTTTAGCTTTCCAACTTCTTTAACCTCATGTAGCTCCTGTTTCTTACTCTTAGTTAAGAACGAATCCATTGGGAAAGTAATTACATAAACATAACACACTGAACATTCGGGGGAAAATTTCACCTAGATTACATCTCTTCGAATTACTGCCTAACAAGTACATTTAAAGAACTCTCTCTCTCTCTCTCTCTCTCTCTCTCTCTCTCTCTCTCTCTCTCTCTCTCTCTCTCTCTCTCTCACTCACTCTCTCTCTCTCTCTCTCTCTCTTATAATCCCTTCGGACATCAAGTCCACGAAAGACTCCTGCTCTTTAGCACTGATCCAGAGTGAGTCGTTCGCTTGGCGGTTCTCTAATGAAAAGAGAAAATCTAATTATCACATCGAAATATTGCTTGTTTGTGCTTTTTTGTATAATTTTAAAGAAATGATACCAGCTCTATGTCTTTCCAGTACTGATTTAGCAGTTACAAAGTATGAACTCAATATCAAAACAATATGCACTAATTGGTAAGGTGGATTATCACCCACTCTTAAAAGTAATATCAGTGAATTAAAATATCTAATTTATTTCTCTCTCTCTCTCTCTCTCTCTCTCTCTCTCTCTCTCTCTCTCTCTCTCTCTCTCTCTCTCTCTCTCTCTCTTTCTGATCCATATCAGTAAAAGAGAAAGAATTTTCTTCATCCCGCTATCGTGTTTCTGGCATGTAATTCGCTGCGAAGGTCTAAGTTTAAATAATTTTGCATCAGGGTCTCGAATGAAAAAAGTTAACTGTATCCGTGAAATTAGCTTTTAGTCTTTCTTCTGAAATGTTTCTTGCCCTCCACTTTAGATAGTAAGGGGCACATTTTTAGTATTCAAATTGATCCACACTGATATCCATGCACATATACTCTATACACACAACACATTTACATAAACAAATATACATATGCACGTATATACACATTCTCATGTATACACATATTATGAATAAACAGATCCAAATTCGGGTAACACTCTCGAACAAAACTGACCCCATGATTTGCCGATCATAATGGTAAAGGTTAGTTCCTCTTACCCACAATGATCACTAAGGAAAAATGAAGTGTTTTGTCCGACACCTGTAAATTTTCTTAGCTAGGTGTCCCTGAATCAAGTATAAATTTTCGCAGCTGAAGCTAAGATAAATATAATACTTTGACGCATCAACATGATTTATCTAGAAATTGCTAATACATTTCTTTCCGAAGCAAGTCAATCCACTCACTACTGTGACGTTCGCTTGCCACTAGGGATGACTCAGACAGCTCTGCCGGCAGAACTCGTCTGCGAACTTTTAATTACAAATTTAACAAATCTGTTTACTTTATATACTATACACATACCACTCTAAGGACACTATCATGAGCGAAGCTTTGACCTATAAACCTAAAGGTCCCTGTTATATATTTCTATTACCGTTTTCTCATTTTCCTTCTATTTTCTAATTACACTTAGGTGAAGGCCATTCCCATGAGAGAGAGCCTGAGCGCAATCTCTTGTTGTTTCCCCCTTCACTTGTTTGTTACCAAGTTTCCTTTTTCCCAGAATAGCATTCACTTCACCTTTACTATTTCTCGATCCCCTGGGTTCCTTTGGGTTTTGGTTCAGACAAACTGAAAGTCTCGATGGCTAAAAAACAGACAAGGGTGTAGTGTCTAAAATCTGATATTCATTTTCATAAGACGAACTTTGTTTTCAATGATTAAAATGTTTCCTTTTTTATAGGCTGAAATTACATCTTTTGCACAGAGCACAATTTTGATCGATTTCTCTTGCAATCTGTGAACATCCATTGCCTCTTCTAGAGGAGCTGTTTTTTTATCAACTTACTACGAGAAGTTAATTTATTTTATTGTTTCGTAAAATCATTCCCAGTTGTCTACTTGGTGACAATAGTTTTACTGAAGAAATGTTACCAAACCTTCTTCTAAAATATGCAGAACAAAACGTGATTTTTATACCCGCATTATAAAAATAAAATGTAACTCAGTGGTTCTAATAATAATCTTTGCAATTTCTACCTTTAAAACTCTGCTTACGATTAGAAATATAGCACATTCATTTCAGGCAGCAAGATTTAGTAAAATCAAAAATTACTAACTACAGCAGTCTTAAAAATCTCGGAGACATTAGCAACGCACTGCTTCACGCTCAGGATAAGTTATTTTGGTAAACCCAAGGCAAACGTCCACGGTTTCCTTTAGAGATTCATATAAGTTTTTGTTTCCAAGAGTCGCTGACAAGTTCCAGAAGTTGTTTCCATTACTCTGTTGAAATTCTATTCCGCGATGACCGCCTTCAGAATAATATTTTCCATCATTTTGTGAGGGATTTTCCATTTGTTTCTGAGTCTGTTAATAAAATATAAGTGGTTTCCTTTCAGTTCTAGCTACAAAGCCTTGGTTATTTATTTATTTATTTTTTTTTTTTTGAAAAACAAATAGCATGAAAAAACCTGTTTCAAGTTCGCAGTAATATCTTAATCAGATATGATTTTTTTTATTGTGTCTATGAAAATATATATACAAATATTGAGAATTCCTAATGAAATATGGGTGATTAAAGGACTAAAAATAACAAACAAAATGTGTAGAAGAGAGGAGAAATAAAAAATACTGACAAGGTAATCTAGGATTCAGTGTAATTGGAAACAAAACTTGCCGGTGATTCCACCGTTTTAATTTCCATTTGGAAAAGATCCTATTGCCATTTTCAGGAAACGAATGTGGAATAACGTTCATAGGAAAAATGCAGCTCTTTTATAAACATTCTTAAACGTGACTGTGAAGTTTTTGAAAAACAGTATTCATACACGTACTTATGCACAGACACATTATATATATATATATATATATATATATATATATATATATATATATATATATATATATATATATATATATATATATATATATATATATATATATATATATATTAATGATTTTCGACAACTGAGGCAACGTGCAGAAAGTGTTGGTACAACCTTATTCTTTCCCAACAGATAATTGATCTTGGTTATATAAGCTGTATGCGGGAGATATTTAAATCGAGATCGCGTGTTGCGACGAAATATAATAAGATGAAATATTCAAGTACAAAATTAGTTATAAAATTGCGTAAAACTTTCAATAACCATCTCTCTTTTTTTTTGCATTTGCAATGGTCAAACTGCTGTTCGTGTTTATATATACTCAGTAAATGACTATTCTATTTTAACGTCATAATAGCATTCCATTTTGATATCTGTGAAGTAACGACGTCTGTGTGGAAGCTTATATTTCCAACGAACCTGTAGTTCTGTTCTCTCTCTCTCTCTCTCTCTCTCTCTCTCTCTCTCTCTCTCTCTCTCTCTCTCTCTCTCTCTCTCTCTCTCTCTCATTAAAGTCCGAAACTGTTTACGGCTAAAGATTAATAGAATGTTTCCTACCCAAAGCTTGCTATGCTGAGTTAACTGTTTAAGAGAAAGCATACTACTTTTCAGTGGTAAGCGGATATTTTTCCACAGCAAATTATGACAAAGTACTCTCAAATCTGAGACAAAGCTTCATGAATAACGTACCTTTTGCTGAATGTTTTAGGTGCTTTAACATCATTATACCTACTTATCATTTGTCAACTCTCCCCATGAGGAACTGTAGGTTTTTATGGCCCCCATTCATCGACTGTCTTTTTGGTAAAGATTTATGGAACGGTTATTGATTTAAATCATTTACAGCAAAGAAAATGCGAATTAGAAAACAAAGGTTCAAAATTATGACTCCAGTAACCGTAATTACGAAAGAAAGAATTCGAATTATAAACGACAATCATCAATACCTTCGACTTTTTGGTTGCTCATGTTCTTTGCCCTCTCTAGCAGTCTTTTGTTACATTTTTTTCCTAACGCAGAGGTCCACATATGTGTTATTCGCTAATGCTCCTGTTTTTTGTCTTCAGGAAATCAAGGGGGACTATACCAGATTACTTAAAATTAGACTTTTTTTTTTTATTCTTTTAAGTATATGGGAACTCCCCACTGTCCATCTTTGGCAAGTGCAGTCAGCCAAACTTGTCACCGTGGCTTAGTGATGCATAGCTTTGGTTGCTTTTGCTAGGTCCCTGGATTGCTCCCTGTCCTCATTACGTATGTGATGATATGAATATATGAATAGATAGATAAATAGATAAATAAACAGAAAGGTAGACAATCCATCAGCATCATCCTTTGCATACAGAAACAAGCATAGATAGACGGGTCTTCATGAAAAAATATAGGTATTACGCTTTCATGAAGAGTTGATTACTTATCTAAGATCTTTCTCTCTCCCTCTGTCTGTAAGTCTGTCTATCTATCTACTACTCTGTCTACATTCATAAATTCATATTCAAAAATTCATGTATCTATAATTATGATTTAATTGATCAATATCCTGCATCATCGATTTAAATCTATTTTTAAGGACACCATCCGGCAGGATTAGATGCTAAGTGCAGAGTTCGTCCAGATATTTAGCATAGTCAAACCTTTCCCATTATCCGGTGTCGTTCTATCTCCAGTGTTGCATGAAGTGACCCACTGGACGTCAGAAAATTGCCTAAATGACTCAAGTCAAAATATTCAAGAGCCATCACTTCATATTTTTCGAGTCCCTACTGATGATCCCACTTAATCCCTAATTAATGAGTTTATCAGAGCTGATCTCTTTGTTATGGCTCAGCTATTCATATCACACGGTCATAAATTTCGTTATTTTTCTGGGTCTCGATATTTGTTCAAAATGAGTTGTTGTCCCTCTAATACGGCAAATATCGTAAGACTTAACCATTCTTATTTCTTAAAACAAAGGATTGCTTCTTGAGATTTAAGTTTCATACATTAAGTGTATAATTTGTATGCCTTTATATTTTGTATTCATTCAACAGAAATTCTCTCTTCGGTCTTAAACAAAAATTTATCATCTTACTGGGGTTCATTTATGAGCTGGTCTGATCCTACGATATTTTTTTCTTTTTATCTCGCCAGAACATTTCATCCCATGTTTTTTTTACTATTAAACTCGAGGTATTTTCATGAAATCAGGTGACCGAACACATTTCCAGCAAAAAATGTGTTTTTTAAGCTTCTCTCTCTCTCTCTCTCTCTCTCTCTCTCTCTCTCTCTCTCTCTCTCTCTCTCTCTCTCTCTCTCTCTTTCATATTCCATGAATTCCCCTCTGGTATCTTTTATATTTTAGAATCAGATAACCATTTTAGAGTTCACTGAATCCATCCCGCCTCTTTTTCATCTGCCTGTTTATGATCTGAAAATCCAGATGGAATTTATATCCCACTAACATGAATGAATTCTATATAGACTTATGATTTACGTTCTCCATCATGCATTATTAATTCACGTACTTGCAAATTTGTTATCGATCCCTTCCGTATATTTTGGAATTCTAAGAATTTTTATGTTGTTGGCTATGTACAGTATTATAGGTTTCTCACATTAGTAATTTAAAGAGTCCGAAGTCTTATTACATTGAATAGCAGAACTGATGGCCCTCTGAAGTCTTGTAATTGTTCAAAGAGTTTCTCTTTTAAAGATTTTCTTGTTTTCCTCGTTTTTATGATATGTATTAAATAGACAGACAGACAGAGAGAGAAATCAATATGCCTGGGAACCAAGTAAAAGAGGTATATTTTTTAATAATGTGAAGACCTGTAGGACTTATAACTTATGCCCTTATTTATCACCGATCTGAAGGTCAAAGATTAATCAAACTGAAGTGATAAGGCTCTGGACACATTTAAGACCAAAGGCTATGAAGTGACATAGACATCAACAATCATTTTCATGTAAAAGGGTATGTTCTGAAGAAACTGGATAAAGGCATCGACAAATTCGACTACAATACAGTTTGAACAATACTGAAGACTATAACATATACAGTCCTGAAGACTATGACATATGAAAGCTTTTTGAAATCTGAAGCAAATGAAAGCACAAAAATTATTTAAGAAAGATTTTTGCAGGATGACATAGCTTGTAAATTGTTCTAACCTGACCTGAACGATAATATATGTATATGTATATGTATATATATATATATATATATATATATATATATATATATATATATATATATATATATATATATATATATATATATATATATATATATATATATATATATATATATATATATTATTGTATATGTATAGATAAATAGATAGATAGATAGATAATATATATATATATATATATATATATATATATATATATATATATATATATATATATATATATATATATACACTATATATATATATATATATATATATATATACACTATATAGATAGATAGATAATATATATATATATATA
>NC_089763.1:49747779-49752779 GCF_040412425.1 Macrobrachium rosenbergii
CTCTCTCTCTCTCTCTCTCTCTCTGTCTCTTCCCGAATGCAACAGCTAAGTTTGGGCCTTTTTACTTGTCTGTGTTTAGTAACCATAATAAAACTTACACGGACTTAACGAGAGGTAGTCGCATAATGAGTGCGTTTAAGCGAAAAGAGCGCTCCAGTAAATCTCTAAGAAAGTTGTAACGTGACAAGAAACACCTGAAGGATATCTTGAGGTTTGAAAACAGATTCTACTGGATCAGTGATGATGAAACCTTCAAGTGGATTATTTTATTCTTTGCATTCCATTCCACCGCATTTATTGACCGGTTGACTTGCCCTTAAACTACCTGACTAATCCATGGTTTACTAGCTAACTAACTGACTTCATGTATTTCACATAAAGGTTCTCTTAGGTGAAACATTTAAACAATACTATATATGGCACTGAAACTTCGGAGTATAGGTTGACTCATTACATATATCCTTAGAATACGAAGGAAAGCAGGTCAACCTCGGCTTGCAACTTTTAAGATCAATTTGAAATCTCTCTCTCTCTCTCTCTCTCTCTCTCTCTCTCTCTCTCTCTCTCTCTCTCTCTCTCTCTCTTTCCAAAGTTCTAGACTTCCCTGGAAAGGTCGTCGTCTCTGATATCTGAAACGAAGGAAATGGGGAAACGAACTTCAAAGGTCCGATAATATGACGGACAGTTGCGTCATCTCGCCTGGAAGTGAATCCTATTATCGATAGCCCGGGTGAAAGCGAGAGTTCCGTTGTCACGCTCACAGTCGGTTGTCATGTGAGATGTGCAATAATCGCTAAGAAGGGATGGCTGATTGATTAATCGATTTGTTTGTATGTCCTCGTGTCACCGGCTAAGGTAGAGATGCCGAACTTATTTACTATAATGTCAAAATACTATGGTAGACTTGAAATGTCTCCCATAAAACAACTTCCATAAATCACGCTAATTGAAGACCACAGTTAGGACACACGAATCAGCAAGGTTTCAAACCGTATTCGGGCACCTTGGATAAGTTTAGTAATTTCGAGATTTTATTGTTTTTAATTGTTGTCTATTTTTCATTTTTTCTATTTATCTTAGCAATTGCGGTTTTTTTCCAGGCATTTTCGTTGTTTTCATAGGAGGATGAACCCGTTTGATGTTTTGTTACTTTATTTTATAAATTTAGTCGTCCAATCTAGCCTTGTAATCCAAATACTCTTATCTTTTTATGAGAGGGTTATTTGTTCATTCTTAGTGTTATTTTGAAAGATAAGTATATAGACAGCCAGATAGAAAAATGTAGATACCTAGATAGATAGATGAATATGCATATGTGTATATGTATATATATATATATATATATATATATATATATATATATATATATATATATATATATATATATATATAATCATGAAGCCACAAATGTCGCTTAATATCGAAATTCACGCTACCTCGGGATACCTCCGTTGGAGAATTGTCGCCAAAGGGGAATTTATATAAGTGATAAATGAATTGGAATTGTCGGGACACGAACCCGTGACACGAAACCCTATTCAGCGACTCCAGCGGACGTTAACCATTGAGCCATCAAGAGAGGTATAATTCACATACCGAGATGTTGTACTGCTTTTACCGGTCGTGAGCGGGGAAATGTACTAGCCTCGGCAATGACCCACCTCCGCCATGACAGTTCATTGGTACGTTTGGAACACGCAGCTCTTATTATGAAATTTTTATCACACCGTGATTTATATACGGCGGAGGTGGGTCACTGCCGAGCCTAGTACATTTCCCCGCTCACGACCGGTAAAAGCAGTACAACATCTCGGTATATGACTTATACCTCTCTTGATGGCTCAATGGTTAACGTCCACTGGAGTCGCTGAATAGGGTTTCGTGTCACGGGTTCGTGTCCCGACGATTCCAATTCATTTATCACTTACATAAATTCCGCCTCGGCGACAATTCTCCAACGGAGATATCCCGAGGTAGCGTGAATTTCGATATCAAGCGACATTTGTAGCTTCATGATTGTATATAAATCACGGTGTGATAAAAATTTCATATATATATATATATATATATATATATATATACAATATATCTCTATATATATATTATGTATATCTATATATATATATGTATATTAATATTAAGCTTTTTTCCTTTATTCAAGCACAAAGATTGCTAGTTCCCAATAAGTCTCTTGAGGACTAGTTGACTCGAAATGCCGCTGGAGCCATTCACGGATGGACTAAATGGTAAGGTCAAGCCCAACAACCAAGATGGACTTTCCTAATGAAAGCCAAATGTCTCTCTCTCTCTCTCTCTCTCTCTCTCTCTCTCTCTCTCTCTCTCTCTCTCTCTCTCTCTCTCTCAGATGGGATGCTTCAAGAATGAGGATATATTCCTGATTCCCAGCAAGTTTATCCGGATGACATGATCTGTGTATATATATATGTGTATATATATATACATATATATATATATATATATATATATATATATATATATATATATATTATATGTATATATATATGTGTGTGTGGCGTGTGTGTATCTATACATATATACATATATATATATATATATATATATATATATATATATATATGATATATATAACTGAATCATGAAAATATGGAACATGATGAATATATAAATAAAGACAAAATCTACGAAGGTAAGAGAAACAATGGAGTGCTGCCTTTTTGACTTAAAGTCCTTTGTAGCAGTCTCTAAGTAAAGGACTGTAAGTCGAAAGGTCTTGCAGCACTACATTGTTTCTCTTTCTTAAGTGATTTTGTCTTTATTCATATTATATATATATATATATATATATATATATATATATATATATATATATATATATATATATATATATATATATATATATATATATATATATATATATTATATATATGTATGTATATATATAAACATATTGTCAAGTTTTCCAGCTCTTCTTTATATGTTTCTGTTAATAAATAAGATCTTAATGGATGACAGTTAAATATATGATTGATTGTGTGATGTACCAGAAAGTGTTTACAGAAACTCAGCTACTTCAAAGTCTCAAAAGTTCACTTGAATATGGTCTCTTGGAATAAGAAGTGAACGTTCTACTGACTAAGCAACTATACCCAAATCATTGAAACACAGTCACTGAATACTCATTCGATAAGGCTTGCCATCATCTCTGCTGGTTGGGCAGAATTCTGAGGCCACATTAGGTCTCCTACTCCCTTCCACACCCTAACACACCATGGGCAAAGGCCTGTATCAGCTAAGCCAGCTTAATCTAAACTGACCAAACGACAAACGCTTGGGATGGGGGCTGTGGTGGTGTTCATAATTCAGTGTTATTGCTTTCCAAGAGCTACGGCCTTATATATCATTCGCTTCATGCCTAGGCAACCAAGTTCTTTCCCTTTCTTATCGCGCTTTAGATATTGTGGATTTTGCAAGTTTTCTCATGGACTTTGTTTTTTACAGAATAAATTAACATATTTCCAAAACGTCCTATTTCCTTGAAACTACCTATTTATTTAGAAATTACAGTAAGAACTACTGTGGTATAGAAAGGAAGTCGCTAAAATTAGTTTTTGCTCATTATGTTGTATTAGTTTCAAGCTAACTCGCTGATTGTACGAAACAGTTCCGCTTTGTACCTCTTAAATTATAGATATTTCAAAATCAAAAATCCATCTATGTAGTCAGCAGTTATCGAGGTTTTTAATCACATTTCATTTGAGTATTTCAGGTACATTGCTGATGAAAGAGGTACTCTTAAATAAACCCCTAAAAAACGGCTACTTCTCAAGGAAAGGCACAATGTGTGTCATGGTTTATTGAAATAAAATCGGATACGCAGACTCAGCGAAACTACAGAACCAAGTATGGGAGAGATCCGCCGTCACGTCCGTCAATTCGTGCATAGCACAAGAAATTTATGGAGACAGGGACAGTGTTGGATAAAGGGAGGAGTGGACGACCAAGAACACCTGAGGAACACATCGATCGTGTAAGACAAGCCTTTGATTGTTGGCCTACAAAGTCCATCCGGACTGGTGCCAGACACTTACAGTTACCATGTTCAACAGTGCACAAAGTCCTACACAAGAACTTGCGATTGTATGCTTACAAAGTGCAACTCATACAGGCACTCGAGCCAAATATAAACCAAGACGAAAAGAGTTTGCAGTTAACATGCTGGAACGAATTTCTGAGGATGAAACGTTCCTCAACCGAGTTTGTTTTACTGATGAGGCAATCTTTCATGTTTCAGGCAAACTGAACACACAATGTGAGAATCTGGGGATCAGAACATCCCCATGTGACTAGGGAACTTCACCGAGGTACTCCAAAGGTGAATGTGAAGTGTGGGATCATGTGCAATCGAATCATTGGTCCATTTTCTTCAACGAGACATCAATTATTGCAGTCATTTACCTTGACCTTTTGACTGAATATGTGGCACCACAACTAGATGATCTTCAACCAACTATCATTTTCCAGCAATTCAAATATTTCCAGACCGGTGGTTTGGAAGGGATGGCCCAATCCCCTGGCCACCTCGTTCACCAATTATTACTCACCTGGACTTCTTTCTATGGGGTTATGTTAAAGATATCATGTATAGAGCAAAGATACGGGACATCACTGATCTCAAGCAAAAGATCACTGATGCCATTGCCACCAATGATGAAGCTATGCTACGGCGAACATGGCAAGATATCGAGAACCGTTTTGATGTTCTTCGTGCAACTAATGGTGCCTATATAAAGGGGTATTAAATGAGGGGGAAAAACTTCATTATCTATTCCTCTTTTTGTAATAATTTTCACATAACTGTCAGTTCATTTCCTATTGCAATATATTTCTTAAATTATAAAGAGACTTTATGGACAACCTGGATAATATATATGTGTGTGTGTAGTGTGTGTGTGTGAGCGCACGTGTTTGCATGCACGAGAGAGAGAGAGAGAGAGAGAGAGAGAGAGAGAGAGAGAGAG
>NC_089763.1:49762779-49772779 GCF_040412425.1 Macrobrachium rosenbergii
TCATATTCCAAGGATACCTCTTTTTATTTCCAGGTGTTATTTCAGTGCGTTTTATTATTTTTTTCTAAAAAAGGAGATCGTACTCAATGTTTTTTTTTTTTTTGAGCGATTCACTTAATGAACAGCGACCAGTGTTAATTTTTTTAACGTGGCAAATACAGGGTTTTGGAAACCTATTCCATTAGAGTACATAAACTGTGAAAAGTAAGAACAATCGGGTGAATTCACTTTCAGATTATCAGACAAATTTTTGCTCTAAAGTTTTTCACTCAGAGTTTTATTCACGAAAAATATAAAAAAAAAACAGCAGCCCGATTATTAAAATTACTCTCGACCAAATTTACACATACAGCAGCCTCGTCCATTTAATACTTTATTTACAGTATCCCACCACTCAGTCTATGCATATAGACTGCATATGCATATGCTTTTTCATTTTTAGAAAAACAAATCATTTCTGCCATTTTTTGCTGTTGTTTGTCTGTTTGTTTCTGTTTTTCTAATGCCAGAAAACTTCCCTTCTATTCAGAGGATTCGTTTGGTCTTTAATGGCTGTGACCACGATTTTTTTTATTCTGAATAAATCTAGGAAGGATGGCATCCTGCAGCCATCATGGACTAATAAAATTTCATACTTTTTTCTTGATAATTTTTGAGTAAGTAGAGATAGAGACAAAATATTCTCTTCCCGGTTCGAGATGTGAGAGAGAACAAAATGTACACTTGATCAGAAGTTTCCATGGAAACCGCTTGTTTACCCACTTACTCTAGCATGTAGGGACTGAATTGAATTGAATTGAATATAGAATTTAGGCCAAAGGCCAAGCACTGGGACCTATGAGGTCATTCAGCACTGGAACGGATATTGACATTAAAAGGCTTGAAAGATGTAACTGGAGGGAAACCTCGCAGTTGCCCTATGAATCAATTTTTATGAGAGGGTGGAAAGTCAGATGGAAGAAAGAGAATAAGAAAGGAGGAACAGTGAACGAAACGAAAGGGGTTGCAGCTAAGGGCCGAAGGCGAAGGCACGCTGCAAACAACCTTAAGTAATGTCTACAGTGCACCGCACGAGGTGCACTGACGGCACTCACCCTACGGGGAGCATGTAGAGACGATTGCCATAAGATTTAAATAACCTTGCCTACTACGTTCTAAGCCTTTCCTCCGAGTCCATTAGAGGAAAATTAAATACACAAATTTCACTCATTTAAAGGATATTACCTCAGTCCTAGACTGAATTCCTTAATCTCTTGAATAAATATTCTCTAAAGATACTGCATTAATTAATTTAGAAAAACAAACTTCACTCATTTAAAGAATATTAACTCATTCCAAGGATTGAAGTCCTATAATCTCCTGAATAAATAGCTGTAAATGCATTGAACCAATCAATTTACGCAAAATCAGAAGGAGGCGCAATTCTGAAATAATCAATATTTAATCATTCGCATTTATGATTCATAAGTGACTGACATCCATATGATCCAAGGGCTCACAATACCTTGTTTATGTTTGATGGAGATGAATTTCAAATTAGCTGCAATGGCTCTCCGAAAATGGAGACAAGAAAAATCATTCTATTTCATTTGTTAGAGTCAAAACTAAATGAAGGACAGAATTATAACTAGGGAATGTTTCGACGTTCAATTCAGCATACTCTGCACAAGTCAGAAACCGAGTATATAAATGTTTGATCAACACTAACCCAGGATTTCATTTTTATTCTTCTTTTTATTTTTATGTTAGGCCCTGTGTCGCCTTCTTTGCACTAAAGACCGTGTTTGAGAATTTTCTTAGGATTTTATCTTTTATGAAGTGAACGTTCATATACTTTTTTTATTATCTATAATACTGTAAATTTCATATCTTAGTGACGAAATGAGCTTCATATTCGCCTGTGGTATGAAATATGATCTAGGATACATAATCTTTTATTTCTTAGTTATGCAGCATTTTTCCCGTCGTGGATACAGATGGAAGTAAGTTGGGGAGATGCCATTGTATGTTATGTTGTCAGAGATCGTTAGAAGCATCGTTAATGTCGCAGCTAATCAACTTGTCAAGATCACAATAGTGTTTACATACTTCCCGTTTTGGTATCGCGCAGTGATACCATTTGTTCCCCAGATGTACCATGAGGATTTTTCTGACCAAACAACGTTATCAGACCCAGTTATTTTATCTTATTCCGTTTTAGAATTGAAAGACTATTCAAATATTTTTTTCAATGTACTGAATTCCTTTTTCTTGTATTTCCACAAATTGTTTAAATGTACTTTTTTTTTATTGATGTGCGTACCCTTTCATGAAACCGGCGCTCTCTGAGCGTCATCGCTGATAACAGATTCAGATAAAGATTTTCGGACAATCGTCCAGAACTGACGTGTCCGAGGGATTTCAAGAGGCAGCGGCCTCCATGAAATAAATACACTCTTGACACAGTGACAATCTCGCCATGACAGCTGTCACCCCAGACCTTTCCCTAAAATGCCATGCTCAAGCGATAAAATAGGAGGCCACTTTACTGCTTACATCAGAGGAGAATTGGAGGACGAACGTTGAAAATTCACGATTAAACCGTCTCTCTATCAATATAGTTGATTAGAGTTTGAAAATGACACGAATAATAATCCCAACCCACGTATACAGTACGGACATATTTCAATCCTCAGCTAAGAACACGCTGTACATGTACGAACTCGACGTGAACAAAGGTAATAAAGGTACATAAAACTATAGAAAGAATTATGATATTTCTGTTGGTTGCATTTCATAAGAGAGGTAAAATTTCTTCATAATGCTTTTTGAAACAAGCAGGAAAAATGCAAACACTGAATTATCAGTTCAGTACAGAATCTTTATAATCTTTTATTTAATCTAAATATCTCTCACGTCAGCGACGGCCTGACCTACCTTCGTTGACGTCTAAATTTTAGTTTTGAAAAAAGAATGAAGATAGAAATGATACTCCGGAAAAAAATCTTCCAAAAACACTTAATTGGAGTGAATTCACTGAGTCAAGAAACCAAATTATTCTATGATATTTTAATGATGCTGACAATTTCGTAAAAAAAAAAAAAATCAGAAATTCTAATAAAAGTGGTTTATGGAAATTCGGAAGAAAAGAAATGGGGACTAACATACGAAAAACACGATTGACAATCCTCTTCCATCCCCAACAACCACCCAGCTCCAGCGAAAAATGATAACCTAAACTCTAAATGTCATAACCGGGTGGACACAGATAATTAATAACATTACGTGACAATGAAGTTGAGAGATTTTACAGATGAACATCCAGAACCAGTTGGATTCTCCTACCAAGATTCCCCAAGCGTGGGAATCCAAATTATCAGATAACTGTTTCGGATCCTGTTAAGCAGCGAGGTAGTGACTTCAGCTGCACCTGGAATGCAACGCTGTTCTCTGCTAAACTTTATTGGCATACGAAACTGGATTCACGGGAATCTGGATTCCCAAACTGTTTCATATTTCGACTAGTCAACAATAAAAGACCATTTTCCTCCTTCACCATTATACCACCAGTTATAATTATTACTTTCATACTTCACTGAAATGTATTCAAATAGCAGACTTCGCGAAACTACCGCGGATATTTCGAGCAGAAAGACACGGTATATTTCACTCGAGTCCAGCGATAACACCTCTCTTTGGTAAAGATTATAGAAAGAAGATGCAGATTTTGCCAAGAACTGACAAAAGAATTATAATTAGAGGAAAAAAATTATAATATTAAACAGCCCTGACCCATATTGGGCAGCTGTATTTTTAGCCATTATAGCAAACACTTCCTTTTCCGACTAAACTTAGATATTGTTAGTGTCCAGTATGAAAGAAATCATATGGAATGTGGACTCAAAAAAAAAAAAACACTAGCAAGGCACGAAAAATAAGCCAAACATTCAGCAACGTGTAAGATCAACGGAGGTGAGTCATGTACAAGTGAAAATCGACGATTCAATTCAATGTTACCTAAAGATCTCGTTGAATCGCCAGTAAGCACTCTTGCATACAAGCGTCTCACTTAATACAGCAATGACTTGTAACGGTTCCAGAGGATGAATAAGGAGTGGAAAGCGCCATTATTCTGATGAAGCAATTAGATATCAACGTCGCTTACCATTGTTGCTGCAACACCAGTTTACATTATTCAGTGTAGATACCAAACCTGTTGCACAGACTGAATTCTATTACACTTTAGATTTTGTATCTCTCTCTCTCTCTCTCTCTCTCTCTCTCTCTCTCTCTCTCTCTCTCTCTCTCTCTCTCTCTCTCTCTCTTGTTTGGTAAGATACAGGAACAACAAGTGATCAGACTAATTGACCTTCCCTGACTAATAAATCTAAGGTAATAAGAAAAACAGTTGCAGAATGAGGAAGATTTAAGGGGTCTCTTAATGCATAATACTCTAGTTAGTTCATTTAACTGAATATCTAAATCATTCAAGTGAAAATGTTATGCTACTAAACTCCTTTTTTACATAAGAAAACATGAGAAAGCTTGACGGAAAAGGAGTAAGCAGTACAAGAAAACGATGAGAAGTGGAAACGAACGTCAAACCCACAAATCCCGAGAAAACGCAGCTGACGGAACTGCCATACGTCATAACTGGGTGGACGCAGGTAACTAATAACATTACTCGACAACGAAGCCCACAGCTTTTAGCTAATGGAATTCCAGGACCTTCCGGATTCTGCTTACACTGTTCCGCGATCGTGGGAAGCCAAGTTCGTAGGTTGACGTTTCATTTTCCGTTATGCAGAGAAGCTGTAACTGCAGCTGTACCTGGAATCATATGCAGTTCTGCGCAAAGCTTTGTCAACAGATGAAATTGGTTTCACAAAACTTCTGTTTCTCATTCGGCCAGCATGTGGTGAGTAAAGAATAATGAGGAAGACAGACATCAACAAAAGGTTGTTTAGACTCAAGGGCTTTGAAATCGTATTATTTTGTTCTTAAAATTAACAATACCCCATCATTAGCACATTAGCCCTGTAGAGAGGTGCCTTGTAATGTGCGCCACACTTGGCACTTTCCAGATGGTACTAAGGAAGTATATCATCGGCCCCCACCTTGCATTGCATTCTACATTTTACTTTTCATTCGTTTCCTTCGGTTTCTTCCACCTTAGCTTTCCAACTTCTTTAACCTCACACTGCTCCTGTTTCTTATTCTTAGTTAAGAACGAATCCTTGGGGAAAGTAATTACATGAACACAATGAACATTAGGGGGAAAATTTCACCTAGATTACATCTCTTCGAATTACTGCCTAATAAGTACATTTAAAGAACACTCTCTCTCTCTCTCTCTCTCTCTCTCTCTCTCTCAGTTCCTCGTTGGACGAGCCGGTATAGTTTTCGGCTAGAACTCTGCTAGGCCCGAGTTCGAGTCTCCGGCCGGCCAATGAAGAAATAGAGGAATTTATTTCTGGTGACAGAAATTCATTTCTCGCTGTAATGTGGTTCAGATTCCACAATAAGCTGTAGGTCCCGTTGCTAGGTAACCAATTGGTTCTTAGCCACGTAAAATAAGTCTAATCCTTCGGGCCAGCACTAGGAGAGCTGTTAATCAGCTCAGTGGTCTGGTTAAACTAAGGTATACTTAACTTTTTAACTTTTCCCCCTCTCTCTCTCTCTCTCTCTCTCTCTCTCTCTCTCTCTCTCTCTCTCTCTCTCTCTCTCTTTTAAATCCCTTCAGTCATTAAGTCCAAGAAAGACTCCTGTTCTTTAGCATTGATCTGAGTCCTTCTTGCAACGGTTCTCTAATCAAAAGAGAAAATCTAATTGGCAGTTACAGAGAATGAACTCAATATCAAAACAATATGCACTGAATGGTAACGTGGATTATCTATCACCTACTCTTAAAAGTAATACCAGTGAATTATAATATTATCTAGATTTATTTCTCTCTCTCTCTCTCTCTCTCTCTCTCTCTCTCTGATACATGTCAGTGAAAGAGAAAGAATTTTCTTCATTCCGCTATCATGTTTCTGGCATATAATTCGCTGCGATGGTCTAAGTTTAAATAATTCTGCATCAGGGTCTCGAATGAGAAAAGTTAACTGTATCCTTGAAATTAGCTTTTAGTCTTTCTTCTGAAATGTTTCTTGCCCTCCACTTTAAATAACAAGGGACACTTTTTTTGTATTCAAATGGATCCACATTGATATCCATACACATATACTCTATACACACAAACACATTTACATAAACAAATATAAGTATGCACGTATATACACATTCTCATGTATGCACATATTACGAACAAACAGATCCAAATTCGGGTGACACTCTCGAACAAAACTGACCCCATGAACTGCCGAACAGATAAAGGTAAAGGTTAGTTCCTCTTACCCACAATGATCATTAGGGAAAAATGAAGTGTTTTGTCCGACACCTGTAAATTTTCTTAGGTGTCGCTGAATCAAGTAAAAATTTTCACAGCTGAAGATAAGATAAGGATAATACTTTGAAGCATGAATGTAATATATCTAGAAATTGCTAATACATTTCTTTCCTGAGCAAGTCAATCCACTCACTACTGTGACGTTCGCTTGCCACTAGGGATGACTCAGACAGCTCTGCCGGCAGAACTCGTCTGCGAACTTTTACAGTAATTACAAATTTAACACCTCTGTTTACTTTACATGAGCGAAGCTTTGACCCATAGACCTAAAGGTTCCTATTATATATTTCTATTACCATTTTCTCATTTTCCTTCTATTTTCTAATTTCACTTAGATAAAGGCCATTCCCCTGAGAGAGAGCCTGAGCGCAATCTCTTGTCGTTGTATCCCCTTTCACATGTTTGTTACCAAGTTTCCTTTTTCCCAGAAAAGCATTCACTTCACCTTTACTATTTCTCTATCCCCTGAGTTCCTTTGGGCTTTGGTTCAGACAAATTGAAATTCACGATGGCTAAAAAACAGACAAGGATGTAGTGTCTAAAATCTGCTGTTCATTTTCAAAGGGAGAAATTTATTGTTTTTATTGATTAAAATACTTCTTTTTATAGGTTGAAATTACATCTTTTGCACAGAGCACAATTTTGATCGATTTCTCTTGCAATCTGTGAACATCCGTTGCCTCTTCTAGAGGAGCTGGGTTTTTTTATGAATTTACAACGAAAAATTAATTAACTTTACTGTTTCGTAAAATCATTCTCAGTTGTCCACTTGGTGACAATAGTTTTTACTGAAGAAATGTTACCAAACCTTCTTCGAAAATATGCAGAGCGAAACGTGATTTTTATGCCCGCATTATAAAAATAAAATGTATCTCAGTGGTTCTAATAATAATCTTTGTAATTTCTGCCTTTAAAACTCTGCTGACGATGAGATATATAGTACATTCATTTCAGGCACAAGATTTAGTAAAATCAAAGATTACTAACTGCAGCAGTCTTAAAAATCTCGGAGACATAAGCAACGCATTGCTTCACGCTCAGGATAAGTTATTTTGGTAAACCCAAGGCAAACGTCCACGCTTTCCTTTAGAGATTCATATAAGTTTTTGTTTCCAAGAGTCACTGACAAGTTCCAGAAGTTGTTTCCATTACTCTGTTGAAATTCTATTCGGCGATGACCGCCTTCAGAATAATATTTTCCATCATTTTGTGAGGGATTTTCCATTTGTTTCTGAGTCTGTTAATAAAGTATAAGTGGTTTCCCTTCAGTTCTAGCTACAAAGACTCGGTTATTTTTTTTTTGTGAAAAAATAAATAGCATGAAAAAACCCATTTCAATTTCGCAGTAATATCTTAATCAGATATGATTCGTTTTATATTATGTGTCTACGAAGTACACATAAATATTGAGAATTCCTAATGAAATATGGCTGATTAGACTAAAAAATAAAAAACAAAATATGTAGAAGAGAGGAGAAATAAAAAATAATGACAAGATAATCTAGGATTCAGTGTAATTGGTAACAAAACTTGCCCGTGATTCCACCGTTTAATTTCCATGTGGAAAATACGTATTGCCATTTTCAGGGAAACGAATGTGGAATAACGTTCATAAGAAAAATGCAGCTTTATTATAAACATTCTTAAACGTGACTGTGAGGCTTTTGAAGAACAGTATTCATACACGTAATTATACACATACACATTTAGACAGACATAAATATATATATATATATATATATATATATATATATATATATATATATATATATATATATATATATAAATATATATATATATATATATATATATATATTAATGATTTTCGACAACTGAGGCAACGTACAGATCGTGTTGGTACAACCTTATTCTTTCCCAACATATAATTGATCTTGGTTATATAAGCTGTATGCAGGAGATATTTAAATCGAGATCGCGTGTTGCTACGAAATATAATAAGATGAAATATTCAAGTACAAAATTAGTTATAAAATTGCGTAAGACTTGCGATAACCATCTTTTTTGGCATTTCAATGGTCAAACTGTTGTGCGTGTTTATATATACCCAGTAAATGTCTATTCTGTTTTAACGTCATAATACCATTCCGCTTTGATATTTGTGAAGAAACGACGTCTGTGTGGATGCTTATATTTCCAATGAACCTGTAGTGTTCTCTCTCTCTCTCTCTCTCTCTCTCTCTCTCTCTCTCTCTCTCTCTAAGTCCAGAAACTGTTTACGGCTAAAGATTAACAGAATGTTTCCTACCCAAAGCTTGCTATGCTGAGTTAACTGTTTAAGAGAAAGCATACTACTTTTCAGTGGTAAGCGGATATTTTTCCGCAGCAAATTATGACAAAGTACTCTCAAATCTGAGATAAAGCTTCATAAATAACGTAACTTTTGCTGAATGTTTTAGGTGCCCTAACATCATTATACCTACCTATCCTTTGTCAACTCTCCCCATGAGGAACTGTAGGTTTTTTATGGGCCCCATTTATCTACTGTGTTTTTGGTCAAGATTTATGGAACGGTTATCGATTTAAATCATTTACAGCAAAGAAAATGCGAATTAGAAAACAAAGGTTCAAAATTATGACTCCAGTAACCGTAATTACGGAAGAAAGAATTCGAATTATAAACGACAATCATCGATACCTTCGACTTTTTGGTTGCTCATGTTCTTTGCTCTCTCTAGCAGTCTTTTGTTACATTTTTTTCCTAACGCAGAGATCCACATATTATGTGTTATTCGCTAATGCTCCTGTTTTTTGTCTTCAAGAAATCAAGGGGACTATACCAGATTACTTAAAATTAGACTCCTTTTTTTTTTTTTAAGTAAATGGGAACTCCCCACTGTTTTTTTTTGGCAAGTGCAGTCAGCCAAACTTGTCACCTTGGCTTAGTAATGCATAGCTTTGTTGATTGCTAGGTCCTTGGATTGCTCCTGTCTTCATTACGTATGTGATATGAATCTATGAACAGATAGATAAATAGATAGATAGACACACAAGTAGACACTCCACCAGTATCATACTTTGCATACAGAAACAAGCATAGATAGACGGGTGTTCATGAAAAAATATAGGTACTATGCTTTCATGAAGAGGTCGATTACTTATCTAAGATTTTTCTCTCTCCCTCTGTCTGTAGGTCTGTCTATCTATCTACTACTCTGTCTACATTAAGTAATTCACATTCAAAAATTCATATATCTATAATTATGATTTAACTGATCAATATCATGCATCGTCGATTTAAATCTATTTTTAAGAACACCATCCGCCAGGATTAGATATTAACTGCAGAGTTCGTCCAGATATTTAGCATAGTCAAATCTTTCCCATTATCCGGTGTCGTTCTATCTCCAGTGTTGCATGAAGTGACCCACTGGACGTCAGAAAATTGCCTAAATGACTCAAGTCAAATATATTCAAGTCATCACTTCATATTTTCGAGTCCCTACTGATGATCCCACTTAATCCCTAATTAATGAGTTTATCAGAGCTGATTTCTTCATGGCTCAGTTATTCATATCACACGGTCATAAATTTCGTTATTTTTCTGAGTCT
>NC_089763.1:49777779-49782779 GCF_040412425.1 Macrobrachium rosenbergii
AAATCAGAAATGCAAAATCCCTCTTGGTTTTTCTGTATCTTCTTACAAATATTGAAACGGTCTTTCTTAGAAAAGCGTACCTATTTTTTTTTCTGGTTTTCTTGTTAAAGACAAATCTAATTTATTCATGTTTTCTTCTCAAAGAGAAATCTCTTTGAAAATTCATGCTTGATTAATCTTTTAAGAAAATAATGGTGTAATAAACCAGTTTCCAAGAATCAAGAGTAAATTTATTGCACGAGTTTCGAAAAGAACAGTGAGCCAAATGCATATCTCGACTTTTAATTGGACTATATGGGACGTTTGATCAGCGTCCAGGGTGGCGTTACTTCCACCACGGGAGGCATGAACTTATTAATCTGCATGATCACAGATGCATGAAAACGCTCTCTCTCTCTCTCTCTCTCTCTCTCTCTCTCTCTCTCTCCCTAATGCAACAGCTAAGTTTGGGTCTTTTTACTTGTCTGTGTTTAGTTACCACAATAAAACTTATACGAACTTAACGAGATGTAGTCACATAATGAGTGCGCTGAAGTGAAAAGAGCGCTCCAATAAAGCTCTAAAAAAAGTTGTAACGTGACAAGAAACACCTGAAGAATATCTTACGGTTTGAAAACAGATTCTACTGGATCAGTGATGATGAAACCTTCAAGTGGATTATTTTAATACTTGCATTCCATTCCACCACATTTATTGACCGGTTGACTTACTCTTAAACTACCTGCCTAATCTATGGTTGACTAGCTACCTAACTGACTTCAGGTATTTCACATGAAGGTTCTCTTAGGTGAAACATTTAAACAATATACATGGCGCTGAAATTTCGGAGTATAGGGTGACTCATTACATATATCTTTAGAATACAAAGAGAAAGCAGGTCAACTTCGGCTTGCAACTTTTAAGATTAATTTGAAATCTCTCTCTCTCTCTCTCTCTCTCTCTCTCTCTCTCTCCGAAGTTCTAGACTTCCTGGAAAGGTTGTCGTCTCTGATATCTGAAACGAAGGAAATGGGGAAACGAACTTCAAAGGTCCGATAATATGACGGACAGTTGCGTCATCTCGCCTGGAAGTGAATCCTATTATCGATAGCCCGGTGACAGCGAAAGAGTTCGGTTGTCACGCTCATAGTCGGCTGTCATGTGAGATGTGCAATAATCGCTAAGAAGGGATGACTCATTGATTAATTGATCTGTTTGTGTCTCCTGGTGTCACCGGCTAAGGTAGAGATGCCGAACTTATTTGCTATGTCAAAGTACTATGGTAGACTTGAAATGTCTCCCATAAAACAGCTTCCATAAATCACGCCAAATGAAGACCACAGTTAGGACACACGAATCAGCACGTTTTTAAACCGTATTCGGGCACCTTGGATAACTTTTGTAATTTCGAGAATTTACTGTTTTTAATTGTCGTCTTTTTATCATTTTGGTCTATTTATCTTAACAATTGCTGTTTTTTTCCTGGCATTTTCGTTGTTTTCATAGGGGGATGAACCCGTTTCATGTTTTTTACTTTATTTTATAAATTTAGTCGTCTAATCTAGCCTTTGTAATCCAAATTTATCTTTTTTATGAGAGGGTTATTTGTTAATTCTTAGTAAAATTTTGAAAGATAAAATATAGACAGCCAGATAGAAAAAATCAGATACCTAGATAGACAGATGAATATCCTATACTTATGTATATATATATATATTATTTCATATATATATATATATTTTACAAAGTTATATATATAAATGTATGTATATGTATATACATATATATATTATATATTATAATCATATATATAAAATCATATCCATGATATATATATATTAGGTCTTATTGTATATTAATATTAAACTTTTTCATTTCCTGTGGGCTCAGGACAGAGTTGACTGCAAAAGATTGCTAGTTTCCAGTAAGTCTCTTGAGGATGAGGTTCCTAGAAAATTTATCCCCTTCCCTCTGGTACCCATTCACGGAAAACTATCTGGTTATTTACAGGAAATATCAGCAATTAACATTCAAGGACTTTCAAAACAGGAAAGAAAATGTTTTTACTGTTTAATAATAAATGAATAAATCAATCATTTATATTCCACGTTCACTGTTTCGATTCACAGCATGAACAGATGAATGAACTGTTATACGGCTGGCCTGATTACTTGCAAGTTTTTTATCTTATGTCAAGCCTCCGTATCCATTTTTCCAGAATATATATATATGTTATTTATATCTTTAGACTGAGATTAATATATAATCATATATATACAGTATATAATGATGCAATGCATATTGGAACGTCACTTGAATATAAGCAACAATTATAAGCTCTACAAAATTTTAAAAATTAGTGATAAACTCTTCCCAGATATATGACTTATTTTGCTGAACAATCAGTCTTTAAAAAGGACTTTAAAAGCCAAAGGCCTCTATTTGTGTTCCATTGTTTCCTGGCACGAGGTATTTTGGACAGTAGGATATATATCTATTACCTATAAATAGGCAATATTTCAATTTTTCCCTGTCCGATATGTGTGTGTGTGTGTGTGTCTGTTGTGTGTAATCCTCAGATATATGTTTGACAATGTGAAGTATAAAAACAACTCTTATTTTCTTATTGTCATAGTAATCTTAGGAATATGACATATATATATAAACATAAAACTTATCATTATCAGTCTTCTTCTTTATATGTTTCTGTGGATAAATAAGTCCAATCAAACATTTAAATATATGATTGATTGTGTGAAAACCAGAAAGTGAAGAAAGTCATTTGATAAAACATACCAGCTACCATGCCAAAGTTCACTTGAAGTCAGTCTTTGAATAAGAAGTGTACGTTCTAATGTTTCTGCAATTATACCCAAATCAGTTAAACACAGTCACTGAATTTTTATTCGATAAGGATGAAATAAGCCATCATCTCTGCTGGGTGTAAATAGAATTTGAGGCCACATTCAGGTCTCCTACCCCGAGTCCACATCCTAACACACCATGGGCAAAGGCCTTATCAGCTAAGCCAGTGTAATCTAAATGACCAAACGACAAACGCTTGGGATGGGGGTTATATAGTGCTTCATAATTCAGTGTTATTGCCTTCCAAGAGAATAACCTTAAATGATCAGTGATTTGCCCAGGCAACCAAGTTCTTTCCCTTTCATTATCGCGCATTTAGATACTTGGATTTTGCAAGTTTTCTCATGGACTTTGTTTTTTACAGAATAAATTAACATATTTCCAAAACGTCCTATTTCCTTGAAACTATCTATTTATTTAGAAATTACATATAAGAACTATGTGGTATAAAAAGGAAATCGCTAAAATTATTTTTATATATGTTGTATTATTTCAATATAACTACTGATTGTACGAAACAAGTCTTTTACAATCTTAAAATTATACATATTTGAAAATCTTAAAAAATCCATCTATGTACTCAGCAGTTATCAAAGTTTTTAATCACATTTCATTTGTGTATTTCAGGTACATTGTTGATGAAAGAGGTATTCTTAAATAAACCCTTAAAAAACGGTACTTCTCAAGAAAAAGGGCACAATGTGTGTCTTGGTTTATTGAAATAAAATCAGATACGCAGACTCAGCGAAACTACATAACTAAGTATGAAAGAGATCCACTGTCACGTCCGTCAATTCGTGCATGGCACAAGAAATTTATGGAGACTGGACAGTGTTGATAAACGGAGGAGTGGACGACCAAGAACACCTGAGGAACACATCGTATCGTAAGACAAGCCTTTGATTGTTCCCCTACAAAGTCCATCCTGACTGGTGCCAGACACTTACAGCTACCATGTTCAACAGTGCACAAAGTCCTTCACAAGAACTTGCGATTGTATGCTTACAAATTGCAACTCATCAGGCACTCGAGCCAAATATAAACCAAGACGAAAAGAGTTTGCAGTTAACATGCTGGAACGAATTTTTGAGGATGAAACGTTCTCAACCGAGTTTGTTTTAGTGATGAGGCAACCTTTCATGTTTCACGGAAACTGAACACACACAATGTGAGAATCTGGGGATCAGAACATCCCCATGTGACTAGGAACTTCACCGAGGTAGTCCAAAGGTGAATGTGTGGTGGTGGGATCATGTGCAATCGAATCATTGGTCCATTTTCTTCAACGAGACATCAATTATTGCAGTCATTTACCTTGACCTTTTGACTGAATATGTGGCACCACAACTAGACGACCTTCAACCAACAATCATTTTCCAGCAAGATGATGCACCACCACATTGGGGGCTGTATGTCTGTGGGTTCCTAATTCAAATATTTCCAGACCGGTGGATTGGAAGGGATGGCCCACTCCCCTGGCCACCTTGTTCACCAATTATTACTTCCGTTCGACTTCTTTCTATGGGGTTATGTTAAAGATATCATGTATTGAACAAAGATACGGACATCACTGATCTCCCCCAAAGATGACTTGCCATTGTTATGTTGAAGCTGTGCAGCGAACATGGCAAGATATCGAGTGCCGTTTTGATGTTCTTCGTGCAACTAATGGTGCCTATATAAAGGTGCATTAAATGAGGGGAAAAAACTTTATTATATATTCCTCATTTTGCAATAATTTTCACATAATTGTCTGTTCATTTCCTATTGCAATATATTTTTTAAATTGTAAAGAAACTTTATGGACAACCTGGATAATAAACATGTATGTGTGTGTGTGAGTGTGTGTGTGAGTTGTGTGTGAACGTGTTTGCATGCACCAGTGCAGAAAGAGAGAGAGGGACATCAGAGAGAGAGAGAGAGAGAGAGAGAGAGAGAGTTAGAGAGCGAACTAAACCAACCCCACCCCCACCCATAAGAATTTCTAACAAATCTTTGAACAAAGGATAAGGAGAGAGAGAGAGAGAGAGAGAGAGAGAGAGAGAGAGATGTTAAACCATAGGACAGCACTTGCAAACAACTAACTGGCCAAAATCAAACCGTCAATCAGAGATTCCTTAATTCACGAAATTAGAGGAGAGAGAGAGAGAGAGAGA
>NC_089763.1:49785279-49805279 GCF_040412425.1 Macrobrachium rosenbergii
AACTCGATTTCTTTACAATTCTTCTAATCTAATGTTTTCTCAGGCCTCATTGTGACCGACTGACGATCACACAAAACGCACAAGGCCTTAGAAAAGTTGACAAACAATATCTTTTGGGTAAGATTGTAAGCTAAGTGAATGTAACACCACTTATGTTTAAGTGAGCGTGAACCCTCTGAGGTATACCCGATTCGAACATGTTCTAACTACCTAACTACTAGGGTCCATAAACGTTGCAACCGCTGCGGACAGGATTCGAACCTGTGCGGGCAAAGCCCAATGGATTTCAAGTCCATCTCCTTAACCACTCGGACACCGCAGCTCCATGGGCATGTAGAAACCATCCTCATCTTGGGCAGCAGCAGAAATTCAACCCATTATTATTTTATTTACATCTATATAATACAAAATAATCTGTTATTTACCATCTATCATAATACAATTATTTCCAACACACATATATACATATACATTTATATATATATATATATATTAATATATATATATATATATATATATATATATATATATATATATTATATATATATAATATACATTGTGTATTCCACAACATATACTAATATTTAATATTAATATATTTATATATATATATATATATATATATATATATATATATATATATATATATATATATATATATTATATAAACCTAAATCTATCCATTATATCTATATAAACACTATATCTATATACTATATAATATATATAATATATATATACTAGCTGACCAATCTGGCGCTGCCCGGGGAACCTTTACCTTAGTAAGAAGTATCATATGGTGTGGTTTTGATTAACATGTCCGCCGGTAAACTGAAACACTCCCCACTAAATCGAAACACACCCTCCACTAAACCTAAAAAAACCCCCAACTAAACCTAAACACATCATCCACTAAACCTAAACACCCCTACCACCAAACATAAACACATCCACCCCCCCTAAACCTAAACACACACCACCCTCTAAACCTATACACACCTCCAACTAAACCTAAACATACCCCCACTAAACCTAAATACCTCCTAAATTTAAACACATCCCCATTAAACTTAAACACACCCCAGCTAAAACAAAACACACCCCCAATAAACTTAAACACACTACCACTAAACCTAAACATATCCACCACTAAACACAAACACCCCTCCCACTAAAACTAAATGCACTCTCCCCTTTAATCCTAAACACAACCCACTATATCTATACTCATCTCCACTAAACCTAAACACACCCTCACCAAACCTAAACACACCCCCTCCGAAACCTAAACGCACCATCACTAAACCTAAACACGTCCCCAGCTAAACCCGAACACATTCCCACTAAACCTCAACACACCCCCATTACACCTACACACAAACGTTGATACAGAATTATTAATCACAGGTAAGAAAAGCATTTTCAATAATATATTTCTAAGAAATGAGATATGATAAACTCGTAGAGTTTATTTACCAGATTAGTGACAAAGCGAAGGGGGAACGGGCGATGGGGGAAGGGCAAGGGGAAAGTGTCGTGGGTTCAGGTTTGAAACCTACGCAAAAACCTTTCTGGGGTCAAATGGGTGCCGTGTGCAAAATTTCGTCTTGAGGTTCGGATTTCTATAGAGCACAAGTTTAATCACAAATATTCACTTTTATTTTATTATTATTATTATTATTATTATTATTATTATTATTATTATTATTATTATTATTATTATTATTATTATATTATTATATATATATATATTTATATAAATATATATATATTTATATAAATGTATATATATACATATACATATAAAATATTGTATTATATATATATATATGACTAACCCGGCGCTGCCCGGGAAAACTCTGTAGAACTCAGACAAATTTTCCTACACCTCCTTGTACTGACTGCCCCTTTAATTCAAGAATTACTGGGTTGACTGTCGCATTTATCCAAAAATTACAGTTCTGACTGTCCCATTCATTCCAGTATTACTGTGGTGACTGACCATTCTATCCAAAAATTACTGTAACTCTCCCTTTTATCCAAATATTACTTTGCTGGCTATCCTGTTTATCTAATATTACTGTGATGACTGTCCCATTTATCCAGGTATTACCATGATGACTGTCCCTTCTATCCAGGTATGACTGTACTGACTGTCCCATTTATCCAGGTATTACTGTACTGATTGTCCCTTTCATCCAGGTATTACTGTAGTGAATGTCCCAATTATCTAGTTATTACCAAGGTGACTGTCCCATTTATCCAGGTATTACTGTGCTGACTGTCCCTTTTATCCAGCTATTATTGTAGTGACTATCCCAATTATCTAGTTATTACTGTGGTTACTGTCCATTTACCCGTGTTAATGTGCTGACTGTCCCATTTATCCAGGGACTACTGTGGTGACTGTCCCTTTTATCTAGGCATTACTGTCCTAACTGTCCCTTTTATTCAAGTATATTACTGTGGTGACTGTCCATCTTATCCAGACATTACTATGGTGACTGTCCCCCAGGTATTACTGTGGTGACTGTCCCATTTATCCAGGTATTACTCTTCTTTCTGTTCCTTTCACCCAGGTATTACTGTGCTGACTGTCCCTTTTATCCAGGTAACACTCTGGTGACTGTCCATTTTATCTAGGTATTAGTGTGGTGGTTGTTCCATTTATCCATGTATTATTGTGCTAACTGCCCCTTTTATCCAGGTGGTATTACTAAGGTGACTGTGTCATTTTCTCACAGAGGCGACTCACTGACATGGTTGGACGAAGTGACTTCTAGCACTGAAATGACAGATTTTCAAAGAAAGGTTAAACTACCTATGTTTGAATAGAGAGACATCATGTAAATAACAATATGTGAAATGGCATAAGGCGAGATTTACTGAATTACAATTGAAATAACTGACCAATAAAGACAGACTGACATTCATGAATGGGGTGTATAGCTTACTCAGAGGAACATACTAACCAGTATTGGAGGCATCTTTTTTTTTATTCATTTCACGGGGAACATGTAGAAATAGGCTCTTTGATAGATTTTTTTCGGGGGGCGGGGGATGTTCACCGTTTTGCAGTGGATGTTCGGAATAAAAAGTAAACAAATAAAGCAGAAGATATATGACATCACATCTTCCAAAATACAATATATCTCCGAATGCACTGCATCATTGAAGCTTTTGGAGATAATTAACCTATTCATATTCCAAGGATACCTCTTTTTATTTCCAGGTGTTATTTCAGTGCGTTTTATTATTTTTTTCTAAAAAGGAGATCGAACCTCACGTTTTTATTTTTCTTTTAAGGGATTCACTTAATGTACTTCGATCAGTGTTACTTTTTTTAACATGGCAAATACAGGTTTTTGGAAACCTATTCCATCAGGGCACTTAAACTGAAAAGTAAGAACAATCAGGTGAATTCTCTTTCAGATTATCAGACAGCCTTTTACTTTAAAGTTTTTCACTCAGAGTTTTATTCACGAAAAATATTTTTACAAAAAACAGCAGCCCGACTATTAAAATTATTCTTGACCAAATTTACATACACAGCAGCCTCGTCCATTTAATACTTTATTTACGGTATCCCACCACTCAGTCTATGCATATAGACTGCATATGCATATGCTTTTTCATTTTTAGAATAACGAATCATTTCTGCTGTTTTTGCTGTTGTTTGTCTGTTTGTTTCTGTTTTTTCTAATGCCAGAAAAGTTTCCTTCTATTCCAGAGGATTCGTTTGGTCTTTAGTGGCTGTAACAACGATTTTTTTTATTCTGAATTAATCTAGGAAAAGGATGGCATCCTGCAGCCATCATGGACTAATAAAATTTCATACTTTTTTCTTGATAATTTTTGAGTAAGTAGAGATAGAGACAAAATGTTCACTTCCCGGTCTGAGATGTGAGCGAGAGCAAAATGTAAACTTGATCAGAAGTTTACATGGAAACCGCTTGTTTACACATTTACTCTAGCATGTAGGGACTGAACTGAATTGAATTGAATATAGAATTTAGGCCAAAGGCCAAGCACTGGGACCTATGGGGTCATTCAGCACTGGAACGGATATTGACAGTAAAAGGCTTGAAAGATGTAACACGAGGGAAACCTCGCAGTTGCACTATGAATCAATTTTTATGAGAGGGTGGAAAGTCAGATGGAAGAAAGAGAATATGAAAGGAGGAACAGAGAACGAAAACGAAAGGGGTTGCAGCTAAGGGCCGAAGGCACGCTGCAATCAACCTTACGTAATGTCTACAGTGCACCGCATGAGGTGCACTGACGGCACTCACCCCCTACGGGAAGCATGTAGAGACGATTGCCTTAAGATTCAAATAACCTTGCCTGCTACGTTCTAAGCCTTGCCTCCGAGTCCACTAAGAGGAAAATTAAATAAACAAATTTCATTCATTTAAATGATATTACCTCATTCCTAGGACTGAATTCCTTAATCTCTTGAATAAATATTCTGTAAGGATATTGCATTAATTAATTTAGAAAAACAAACTTCACTCATTTAAAGAATATTAACTCATTCCAAGGATTGAAGTCCTATAATCTCCTGAATAAATAGCTGTAAATCCATTGAACCAATCAATTTACTTTGCGTAAAAACAGGAGGTGCAATTCTGAAATAGTCAGTATTTAATCATTCGCATTTATGATTCATAAGTGACTGACATCCATATGATCCAAGGGCTCACTATACCCTGTTTATGTTTGATGGAGATGAATTTCAAATTAGCTGTAATGGCTCTCCGACAATGGAATCAAGAAAAATCATTCTATCTCATTTGTTAAAGTCATAACTAAATGAAGGACAGGAATATAACTAGGGAATGTTTCCATGTTCAATTCAGCATAAACTGTACAAGTCAGAAACCGAGTATATAAATGTTTGATCAACACTAACCCAAGATTTCATTTTTATTCTTCTTTGTATTTTTATGTTAGGCCTTATATCCATTATGTGTGTATCGCCTTCTTTACGCTAAGTGAAAATATAGAGTACTCAGAATTCAGGTTTGCCGTACCAAAGAACGTGTTTCAGAATTTTCTTAGGATTTTATCTTTTATGAAGTGGACTTTCATGTACTTTTTTATTATCTATAATACTGTAAATTTCATATCAAGTCGATCACATAGTCAATGATAGTCTTCATCTATCAGCTTACTATATAAATTCCTGTCTTTTATTCACAGGCCTTATTCTGTATGATAAGAAATAAATCAATTACTGAAAATCTTTATATAGGTTAACTGTAACTGGTAACCAAAGAATGCAGCAAGCACACACACGAGTACATACACTCATAGAAATAGAAACGAAATCTTACATAGGGATTTCAGTTTAATGCTTATTACATTTTTAATCAGTATCACTTTTGAGCAAGTGTGTGACTATTTTGGACAGAAGGTCAAGACCGAGAGAGAGAGAGAGAGAGAGAGAGAGAGAGAGAGAGAGAGAGAGAGAGAGAGAGAGAGAGAGAGAGGGTGTGTGTGTGCTCTAAGTGACGAAATGAGCTTTATATTCGCCTGTGGTATGAAATGTGATCTAGGATACATAATCTTTAATTTCTTCTTTATGCAGCATTTTTCCCGTCGTGGATACAGATGGAAGTAAGTTGGGGAGATGCCATTGTATGTTATGTTGTCAGAGATCGTTAGAAGCATCGTTAATGTCGCAGCTAATCAACTTGTCAAGATCACAATAGTGTTTACGTACTTCCCGTTTTGGTATCGCGCAGTGATACCATTTGTTCCCCAGATGTTCCATGAGGGTTTTTCTGACCAAACAACGTTATCAGGCCCAGTTATTTTATTTTATTCCGTTTTAGAATTGAAAGACTATTCAAATATTCTTTTCAATGTACTGAATTCCCTTTTCTTGTATTTCCACAAATTGTTTAAATGTACTTTTTTTTTAATTGATGTGCATACCCTCTCATGAAAAACGGCGCTCTCTGAGCGTCATCGCTGATAACAGATTCAGATAAAGATTTTCGGACGATCATCCAGAATTGACGTGTCCGAGGGATCTCAAGAGGCAGCGGCCTCCATGAAACAAATACACTCTTGACACAGTGACAATCTCGCCATGACAGCTGTCACCCCAGACCTTTCCCTAAAATGCCTTGATCAAGCGATAAAAGAGGAGGCCACTTTACTGCCTACATCAGAAGAGAACTGGAGGACGAACGTTGAAAATTCACGATTAAACTCGACGTGAACAAAGGTAATAAAGGTACACAAAACTATAGAAAGAATTATGATATTTCTGTTGGTTGCATTTCATAAGAGGTAAAATTTCTTCATAATGCTTTTTGAAACAAGCAGGAAAAATGCAAATATTGAATTATTAGTTCAGTACAGAATCTTTATAATCTTTTATTTAATCTGAATATCTCTCACGTCAACGACGGCCTGACCTACCTTCGTTGACGTCTAAATTTTAGTTTTGAAAAAAAAATGAAGATAGAAATGATACTCCGGAAAAAAAATCTTCCAAAAACACTTAATTGGAGTGAATTCACTGAGTCAAGAAACCAAATTATTCTATGATATTTTAATGATGCTGGCAGTTTCGAAAAAAAAAATCAGAAATTCTAATAAAAGTGGTTTATGGAAATTCGGAAGAAAAGAAATGGGGACTAACATACGAAAAACACGATTGACAATCCTCCTCCATCCCCAACAACCACCCAGCTCCAGCGAAAAATTATAACCTAAACTCTAAATGTCATACCCGGGTGGACACAGATAACTAATAATATTACGTGACAATGAAGTCGAGAGATTTTACAGATGAACATCCAGAACCAGTTGGATTCTCCTAACAAGATTCCCCAAGCGTGGAAATCCAAATTATCAGATAACTGTTTCGGATCCTGTTAAGCAGCGAGGTAGTGACTTCAGCTGCACCTGGAATGCAACGCTGTTCTCTGCTAAACTTTATTGGCATACGAAACTGGATTCACGGGAATCTGGATTCCCAAACTGTTTCATATTTCGACTAGTCAACAATAAAAAGACCATTTTCCTCCTTCACCATTATACCACCAGTTATAATTATTACTTTCATACTTCACTGAAATGTATTCAAATAGCAGACTTCAGCGAAACTACTGCGGATATTTCGAGCAGAAAGACACGGTATATTTCACTCGAGTCCAGCGATAACACCTCTCTTTGGTAAAGATTATAGAAAGAAGATGCAGATTTTGCCAAGAACTGACAAAAGAATTATAATTAGGGAAAAAATTATAATTATTAAACAGCCCTGACCCATATTGGGCAGCTGTATTTTTAGCCATTATAGCAAACACTTCCTTTTCCGACTAAACTTAGATATTGTTAGTGTCCAGTATGAAAGAAATCATATGGAATGTGGACTCAAAAAAAAAAAAAAAAACACTAGCAAGGCACGAAAAATAAGCCAAACATTCAGCAACGTGTAAGATCAACGGAGGTGAGTCATGTACAAGTGAAAATCGACGATTCAATTCAATGTTACCTAAAGATCACGTTGAATCGCCAGTAAGCACTCTTGCATACAAGCGTCTCACTTAATACAGCAATGACTTGTAACGGTTCCAGAGGATGAATAAGGACTGGAAAGCGCCATTATTCTGATGAAGCAATTAGATATCAACGTCGCTTACCATTGTTGCTGCAACACCAGTTTACATTATTCAGTGTAGATACCAAACCTGTTGCACAGACTGAATTCTATTACACTTTAGATTTTTGTCTCTCTCTCTCTACTCTCTCTCTCTCTCTCTCTCTCTCTCTCTCTCTCTCTCTGTCTTGTCTGGTAAGATACAGGAACAACAAGTGATCAGACTAATTGACCTTCCCTGACTAATAAATCTAAGGTAATAAGAAAAAGAGTTGCAGAATGAGGAAGATTTAAGGGGTCTCTTAATACATAATACTCTAGTTAGTTCATTTAATTGAATATCTAAATCATTCAAGTGAAAATGTTATGCTACTAAACTCCTTTTTTACATAAGAAAACATGAGAAAGCTTGACGGAAAAGGAGTAAGCAGTACAAGAAAACGATGAGAAGTGGAAACGAACGTCAAACCCACAAATCCCGAGAAAACGCAGCTGACGGAACTGCCATACGTCATAACTGGGTGGACGCAGGTAACTAATAACATTACTCGACAACGAAGCCCACAGCTTTTAGCTAGTGGAATTCCAGGACCTTCCGGATTCTGCTTACACGTTTCCGCGAACGTGGGAAGCCAAGTTCGTAGGTTGACGTTTCATTTTGCGTTATGCAGAGGAGCTGCAACTGCAGCTGTACCTGGAATCATATGCAGTTCTGCGCAAAGCTTTGTCAACAGATGAAATTGGTTTCACAAAACTTCTGTTTCTCATTCGGCCAGCATGTGGTGAGTAAAGAATAATGAGGAAGACAGACATCAACAAAGGTTGTTTTTAGACTCAAGGGCTTTGAAATCGTATTATTTTGTTCTTAAAATTAACAATACCCCATCATTAGCACATTAGCCCTGTAGAGAGGTGCCTTGTAATGTGCGCCACACTTGCACTTTCCAGATGGAACTAAGGAAGTATATCATCAGCCCCACCTTGCATTGCATTCTACATTTTACTTTTCATTCGTTTCCTTCGGTTTCTTCCACCTTAGCTTTCCAACTTCTTTAACCTCACACTGCTCTGTTTCTTATTCTTAGTTAAGAACAGAATCCTTGGGGAAAGTAATTACATGAACACAATTGAACATTAGGGGAAAATTTCACCTAGATTACATCTCTTCGAATTACTGCCTAATAAGTACATTTAAAGAACTCTCTCTCTCTCTCTCTCTCTCTCTCTCTCTCAGTTCCTCGTTGGACGAGCCCGGTATAGTTTTCAGCTAGCACTCTGCTAGGCGAGTTCAGTCTCCGGCCGGCCAATGAAGAAATAGAGGAATTTATTTCTGGTGACAGAAATTCATTTCTCGCTGTAATGTGGTTCAGATTCCACAATAAGCTGTAGGTCCGTTGCTAGGTAACCAATTGGTTCTTAGCCACGTAAAATAAGTCTAATCCTTGAGGCCAGCACTAGGAGAGCTGTTAATCAGCTCAGTGGTCTGGTTAAACTAAGGTATACTTAACTTTTAACTTTTCTCTCTCTCTCTCTCTCTCTCTCTCTCTCTCTCTCTCTCTCTCTCTCTCTCTCTCTCTCTCTCTCTCTCTCTCTCTCTTTTAAATCCCTTCAGTCATTAAGTCCAAGAAAGACTCTGTTCTTTAGCATTGATCTGAGTCCTTCTTGCAACAGTTCTCTAATCAAAAGAGAAAATCTAATTGGCAGTTACAGAGAATGAACTCAATATCAAAACAATATGCATTGAATGGTAACGTGGATTATCTATCACCTACTCTTAAAAGTAATACCAGTGAATTATAATATTATCTAGATTTATTTCTCTCTCTCTCTCTCTCTCTCTCTCTCTCTCTCTCTCTCTCTCTCTCTCTCTCTCTCTCTCTCTGATACATGTCAGTCAGTAAAGAGAAAATATTTTCTTCATTCCGCTATCATGTTTCTGGCATGTAATTCGCTGCGATGGTCTAAGTTTAAATAATTTTGCATCAGGGTCTCGAATGAGAAAAGTTAACTGTATCCTTGAAATTAGCTTTTAGTCTTTCTTCTGAAATGTTTCTTGCCCTCCACTTTAGATAGCAAGGGACACTTTTTGTATTCAAATGGATCCACATTGACATCCATACACACATACTCTATACACACAAACACATTTACATAAACAAATATAAGTATGCACGTATATACACATTCTCATGTATGCACATATTACGAATAAACAGATCCAAATTCGGGTGACACTCTCGAACAAAACTGACCCCATGAACTGCCGACCAGATAAAGGTAAAGGTTAGTTCCTCTTACCCACAATGATCATTGGGAAAAATGAAGTGTTTTGTCCGACACATGTAAATTTTCTTAGGTAAAACTGAATCAAGTAAAAATTTTCACAGCTGAAGATAAGGATAATACTTTGAAGCATGAATGTAATATATCTAGAAATTGCTAATACATTTCTTTCCTGAGCAAGTCAATCCACTCACTACTGTGACGTTCGCTTGCCACTAGGGATGACTCAGACAGCTCTGGCGGCAGAACTCGTCTGTGAACTTTTACAGTAATTACAAATTTAACACCTCTGTTTACTTTACATGAGCGAAGCTTTTGACCCATAGACCTAAAGGTCCCTATTATATATTTCTATTACCATTTTCTCATTTTCCTTCTATTTTCTAATTTCACTTAGATAAAGGCCATTCCCCTGAGAGAGAGCCTGAGCGCAATCTCTTGTCGTTGTATCCCCTTTCTCATGTTTGTTACCGAGTTTCCTTTTTCCCAGAAAAGCATTCACTTCACCTTTACTATTTCTCGATCCCCTGGGTTCCTTTGGGCTTTGGTTCAGACAAATTGAAATTCTCGATGGCTAAAAAACAGACAAGGATGTAGTGTCTAAAATCTGCTGTTCATTTTCAAAGGAAAAAATTTATTGTTTTTATTGATTAAAATACTTCTTTTTATAGGTTGAAATTACATCTTTTGCACAGAGCACAATTTTGATCGATTTCTCTTGCAATCTGTGAACATCCGTTGCCTCTTCTAGAGGAGCTGGTTTTTTTTTATGAATTTACAACGAAAAATTAATTCATTTTACTGTTTCGTAAAATCATTCTCAGTTGTCCACTTGGTGACAATAGTTTTTACTGATGAAATGTTACCAAACCTTCTTCGAAAATATGCAGAACGAAACGTGATTTTTATGCCCGCATTATAAAAATAAATGTATCTCAGTGGTTCTAATAATAATCTTTGTAATTTCTGCCTTTAAAACTCTGCTGACGATGAGATATTTAGTACATTCATTTCATTTAGTACATCCAAAAATTACTAACTACAGCACAGTCTTAAAAATCTCGGAGACATAGGCAACACATTGCTTCACGCTCAGGAAAAGTTATTTTGGTAAACCCAAGGCAAACGTCCACGTTTTCCTTTAGAGATTCATATAAGTTTTTGTTTCAAGAGTTGCTGACAAGTTCCAGAAGTTGTTTCCATTACTCTGTTGAAATTCTATTCGGCGATGACCGCCTTCAGAATAATATTTTCCATCATTTTGTGAGGGATTTTCCATTTGTTTCTGGGTCTGTTAATAAAGTATAAGTGGTTTCCCTTCAGTTCTAGCTACAAAGCCTTGGTTATTTTTTTTTCTTGTGAAAAAACAAATAGCATGAAAAACGCGTTTCAATTTCGCAGTAATATCTTAATCAGATATGATTTGTTTTATATTATGTGGCTACGAAATATATATAAATAAATATTGAGATTTCCTAATGAAATATGGCTGATTAAAGGACTAAATAGTAAAAAACAAAATGTGTAGAAGAGAGGAGAAATAAAAAATACTGACAAGATAATCTAGGATTCAGTGTAATTGGTAACAAAACTTGCCCGTGATTCCACCGTTTAATTTCCATGTGGAAAAGACGTATTGCCATTTTCAGGGAAACGAATGTGGAATAACGTTCAAAAGAAAAATGCAGCTCTTTTATAAACATTCTTAAACGTGACTGTGAAGCTTTTTGAAGAACAGTATACATACACGTAGTTATACACATACACACTCAGACATACAGATATATATATATATATATATATATATATATATATATATATATATATATATATATATATATATATATATATATATATATATTATATATATTAATGATTTTCGACAACTGAGGCAACGTGTAGATCGTGTTGGTACAACCTTATTCTTTCCCAACAGATAATTCATCTTGGGTATATAAGGTGTATGCGGGAGATATTTAAATCGAGATCGCGTGTTGCTACAAAATATAAGATGAAATATTCAAGTACAAAAGGAGTTATAAAATTGCGTAAAAATTGCGATAACCATCTCTCTCTCTTTTTTTTTTGCATATAGAATGGTCAAACTGCTGTTCGTGTTTATATATACCCAGTAAATGACTATTCTATTTTAATGTCATAATACCATTCCGCTTTGATATTTGTGAAGAAACGACGTCTGTGTGGAAGCTTATATTTCCAATGAACCTGTAGTTTTTCTCTCTCTCTCTCTCTCTCTCTCTCTCTCTCTCTCTCTCTCTCTCTCTCTCTCTCTCTCTCTCATTAAAGTCCAAAACTGTTTAGGCTAAAGATTAACAGAATGTTTCCTACCCAAAGCTTGCTATGCTGAGTTAACTGTTTAAGAAAAAGCACACTACTTTTCAGTGGTAAGCGGATATTTTTCCACAGGAAATTATGACAAAGTGCTCTCAAATCTGAGACAAAGCTTCATGAATAACGAAACTTTTGCTGAATGTTTTAGGTGCCCTAACATCATTATACCTATCATTTGTAAACTCTCCCCATGTGGAACTGTAGGTTTTTTTATGGCCCCCATTCATCGATTGTGTTTTTTGGTAAAGATTTATGGAACGGTTATCGATTTAAATCATTTACAGCAAAGAAAATGTGAATTGGAAGACAAAGGTTCAAAATTATGACTCCAATAACCGTAATTACGGAAGAAAGAATTCGAATTATAAACGACAATCATCGATACCTGCGACTTTTTGGTTGCTCATGTTCTTTGCTCTCTCTAGCAGTCTTATGCTACATTTTATTTTCCTAACGCAGAGGTCCACATATGTGTTATTCGCTAATGCTCCTGTTTTTTGTCTTCAGGAAATCAAGGGGGACTACAGTATACCAGGTTACTTAAAATTAGACTTCTTCTTTTTAAGTAAATGGGAACTCCCCACTGTCCATCTTTGGCAAGTGCAGTCAGCCAAACTTGTCCACGTGGCTTAGTGGTGCATAGTTTTGCTTGCTTTTGCTAGGTCCCTGGATTGCACCCTGTCCTCATTACGTATGTGATATGAATCTATGAATAGATAGATAAACAGATAGATAGACAGATAGGTAGACACTCCATCAGTATCATCCTTTGCATTTAGAAACAAGCATAGATAGGCGGGTGTTCATGAAAAAATATAGGTATTTCGCTTTCATGAACAAGTTGATTACTTATCTGAGATTTTTCTCTCTCCGTCTGTCTATCTATCTACTACTCTATCTATATTCAGAAATTCATATTCAAAAATTCATGTATTTATAATTATGATTTAATTGATCAATATCATGCATCATCGATTTAAATCTATTTCCAAGCCCACCATCCGGCAGGATTAGATGCTAAGTGCAGAGTTCGTCCGGATATTTAGCATAGTGAAACCTTTCCCATTATCCGGTGTCGTTCTATCTCCAGTGTTGCATGAAGGGACCCACAGGACGTCAGAATATTGCCTAAATGGCTCAAGTCAAATATATTCAAGAGTCATCACCTCATATTTTTCGAGTCCCTACTGATGATCCCACTTAATCCCTAATTAATGAGTTCATCAGAGATGATTTCTTTTTGTTATGGCTCAGCTATTCATATCACACGGTCATAAATTTCGTTATTTTTCGGGGTCTCGATATTTATTCAACATGAGTCATTGTCCTTCTAATACGGCAAATATCTTAACACTTAACCATTCTTATTTCTTAAAACAATAGATTGCTTCTTGAGATTTAAGTTCCATACATTAAGTGTATAATTTGTATTCCTTTATATTTTGTATTCATTCAACAGAAATTCTCTTGTCGGTGTTAAAACAAAAATTTATCATCTTGTTGGGGTTCATTTACGTGCTGCTTTGATCCTGCGCTATTTTTTTTATCTTACCAGAACACTTAATCCCATGTTTTTTTTTCCATCAAGCTCGAGGTATTTTCACGAAATCAGGTGTCCGAACACATTTTCAGCAAAAAATTTGCGTTTTTAAACTTTTCTCTCTCTCTCTCTCTCTCTCTCTCTCTCTCTCTCTCTCTCTCTCTCTCATTCATATTCCATGAATTCCTCTCTGGTGTCCTTTATATTTTAGAATCAGATAACCATTTTAGAGTTCAGTGAATCCAGCCCGCCTCTTTTTCATCTTTGTTTATGATCTGAAAACCCAGATGAAATTTATATCCCACTAACATGGATGAATTCTATATAGAATTATGATTTACTTTCTCTATAATGCATTATTAATTCACATACTTGCAAATCTGTTATCGATCCCTTCCGTATATTTTGGAATTCTAAGAATTTTTATGTTGTTGGCTAATGTATGATAGGTTTCCCTCATTAGTAATTCTAAGAGCCCCAAGTCTTAATGCACTGAATGGCAGAATTGATGGACCTCTGAAGTCTTGTAATTGTTCAATGAGTTTCTCTTTTAAACATTTTCTTATTTTCTCGTTTTTACGATAAGTATTAAATAGACAGACAGACAGAGAACTCAATATGCCTGGGAACCAAGCAAAAGAGGTGTATTTTTTAATAATGTGAAGACCTATAGGACTTATAACTTAATCCCCTTATTTAACACCGATCTGAAGGTCAAAGATGAATCAAACTGAAGTGATAAGGCTCTGGACACATTTAAGACCAAAAGCTAAGAAGTGACATAGACATCAACAATCATTTTCATGTAAAAGGGTATGTTCTGAAGACACTGGAGAAAGGCATCGATAAATTCGACTACAATACAGTTTGAACAATACTGAAGACTATAACATATACAGTCCTGAACACTATGAAATATATATGAAAGCTTTTGAAATCTGAAGTAAAATGAAAGCACAAATATTATCTAAGGAAGATTTTTGCAGGATGACATCTTTATGAATTGTTCTAACCTAACCTGAATGATATATATATATATATATATATATATATATATATATATATATATATATATATATATATATATATATATATATATATATATATATATATATATATATATATATATATATATATATATATGTATGTATGTATGTATAGAATATATTTATATACGATGTACATTATGCTATATTCATTCAGAATACCGGGACCGTATCATCACATTACACAGTTTTAAAAAGCCGAAGAATTCACGTATAAAGTTAATTAAGAAAATATTCTCTGCTTTAACCATCTGCTATGTATCATCGTGTCAATGATATACTACTATTCTCCTCTATATAATTTAAGTATCATCATCACCATTTACAAAAATGGGACCAAAAATCAGTGTTATATTTGTTAACCATCTTCAATTATTTTCTTTTGACCTCCTAGGTAAGACAGGTCTTGTTCTACCCCAGAATCGACTATTTTTCTTTTACTAAAATAAATTGTAGAGATTTATCAGCTCTCTTTATACCGATAATGTTTTCAAAATCTTTTTCGGGGGGTTGATGCAAAAAAAAAAAAAATACAGGCTATAGACTAACACATGTTTTTCACACTTAGCAGAAGGTTGCAACGCTCTTATTCAGTTTGACACTTCTGCCCGTAACAAGTCAAGCCAGAGTTAGCCCTTTTTAATTGCGTTATATAGTTTCTAGGTACTCTGAACTGGACCTCACTTACGATGGCATTTTCTTTGATTCTGGGATCTTTCTATCTGACGAGTTACTAGAGAGAGAGAGAGAGAGAGAGAGAGAGAGAGTCATAAAAAAGTTCCGGTAGTTCTGTTCATAAGCTATAGAAATTAAGGTTTTCTTAGTTCCATGTTGTCTTGAAAAAGTTAGGTGTTTTTTTTTATCCTCCTCATTCTCAGCCATATGGAGCTAACAAACATTTTTAAAATCTTTAGCTTTTAAAAGAAATTGTAACATTCAAAGCTGAATTAACACACATTTTTCATTTAGTTCCATGTTGTCTTGATGTAGGTTTGTTTATCACAGTGGACATTTTTTTTGTTGTTACTGTTGCTGTTGTTGTTGTTTTAATATGCAGCATGCCGCCCTTCAAAAACATAAGCTGTTTATACATTTGTTTCTTGAGGTGTCAGGTTTTTTCTGAGTTTGCCTAACAAAGTGCAGGTGTTTTTTAAATTAAGGTCTGTTAAGTTAGGTTTTTTCTCTCTCTCCATATGGAGCTCAAGAAACATTAGTTCCGTGTTGTCTTGATGAGTTTGTTTATTTCAGTTTTGTAAGAATTACTGTGTTAACTAACTAACAATTTCTAAAACAATTTTCTTTAGCTTTTAAAATACTGCGTTAATTACAGACCTCTTCCCAACGAAATAAGCGGCTCTGTAATTTGTTCTTAATCAAGCTGAATTAACACACATTCTGATTACAATTAAATGTCATCATAGAAAATGTCAGTGTTCTGTAATCATATGAACGTCGTGACTGGCAAGGTTATACAGTATAGGCTAAGTGGTGAGCGGTTCTTTAACATTCGACATGGAAACCAGCCAAGATTTATAAATAAAACTTGAACAGAAGACTGTGGTGTAGTTTCCTGCCCTGTTGCGCCTAATATATTTCTGTAGTGATGCAAAAGTATTTTGTTGTTATTGTTTTATTTTAATATGCAACATGCAGCCGCAAAAACATGGCACGCTTATCCTGTTTATACACCTTTGGAAGTCTTCCCACTATATAAGAGAGAGAGAGAGAGAGAGAGAGAGAGAGAGAGAGAGAGAGAGAGAGAGAAATCAATTGCAAAAATTTTCTGTTATTTTCCGAGAATGGGGTCAGGTTTGAAAAATAATTTAGCTTTGTCCCAGTATCCTTCGAAATGGCGGCGTATCCCACACGTATTTCCATACCTACTCAGACATTTATTAAGCTGTATATTATGTTTGTGTTGCTATTGGCTGCGTTTTATATTTCTGCAGGTATCTTTTTGTTTCTACAGATTTCCGTTTCCCATACCACAAACTATCGAATTTTGCAGCAGCTGAAGACGAAGCCCTATTCACTTTTTTTTTTCTTCACAGATTTTACAGTCGTGTCGTTTTTCACTTAACTGAAAGGCGATTACGGCTTTATTCTCTTTCACATTTATAACTTCTTGAAAAATTACTTGTTTCTTCTGCAATTTTAGTGGTATAGTTACTAAAATGGAAAAATGGTGATGAGTTCTTCTTCAATTTTGCGTGTATTATGTCAAAAAATATTTATTTAATGTGTTTAAAAACAAAGACTTGGTAAAATAGAGGATGAAGAAAAGGAAACCATTATGATAAACATATGTACATACATACATACATGCAGTACATACATATATACATACATATATATATATATATATATATATATATATATATATATATATATATATATATATATATATGTATATATATATATATATATATATATATATATATGTGTGTGTGTGTGTCCCTCATACAAAATAAACCAAATGAATATGCTTTCTGGCTCTGGAGTGACAAAAATCATGAAGTTTGGATTGTTATCGACAAAAAATTAAAAGAAATTTCAACAATGTAGTCCAGAACATTGCAAAACCCGTTGCACTTGGCAAGATTTTATTTTATCTCTTCTCTTTCAGATCAACCTTTCCTTGGTCAGAAATTCGCAAAACAACAACAGATGAGGCTGGCGACCTTACCCTGGGAGCCTGAACTTTACAACATATTCGGGTTCGATGTCTCTCTCTCTCTCTCTCTCTCTCTCTCTCTCTCTCTCTCTCTCTCTCTCTCTCTCTCTTCAAAACAAAATGAGTTTAAGAGGTCCTGGTCTTCACTTTTTGTCTTGTTGCACATCACATTACATTGATCTGACATAAGCAGAGCCATCTTCATAAGAATTACTTATTTTGGATAAGCATACATCCAGGCTTTATAAACTCAACCACTCGCGAGTATGTCACCACACAAATACAAACAACGAAATCGAGAAGTTAAAAGGGCATTGTGGCTATTATAATTATATACAAATATATACATACATACATATATACTGTATATATATAAATGAATTTTATCACATCACTGTGAGACATAAGCAAACGTCCTTTAATATCCAATTTGCTCTACCTTGAAAATAATACATTTTCATATACGTTATCCGAAGGGGAATTTTTTTTTTTTTTTTAGTTGATAAGTCTGTCGTCTCGTGGGCTCGAACCACGGAAAACAAGAACTCAGGACTACAGTGACGCCATTAAACTACACGGCCATCATGTGTGTGTGTGTGTGTATATATAGATATATGCGTTTTAGAATATATATATTTACATATATACATATATGTGTGTTGCGTTATATGAATATATAACACTAGTGACAAGATCCAGCAGAAAGTCTTGAGATGATCTGATCATGTATTGAGAGTGGAATACGAAAGTATAATTTCAAAATTTAGACAAGGAGGAAAACAGACAGAATTAGCTAGAAGGAATGGAGGTGCTGGAACGAAAGGGTCATAATATCAATTTTTTTGTTTTGTTTCTCAGAGAGTTTCATCCTTGATCAGGCAGTTAATGGCAGTGACGGTTGTCAGTTTTAGCTGAAACAGCTTATTCATGACAACAAGCTAGATAGGAATGGATGCATACATGAATAAATCAATAGATAAGCAGTCAGACAGATAAATAGACAGATAGACATTTTGGAATCCATGTCGCAACGAAAACTTGGCAGGGACATAAATGCACGATTTCATTTATGTCACACAATTTCCGAGGGAGAAAGACCAAAGTCACTTCGTTGGTAAAATTCTAACATATCTCTCTTGATGAGAATTTGATTGCAGTTTTTGCTTCGCTGAAACTGCTTGATGAAATCCACGGATTATTGTTTTCGATTTATACTTGATTTCACTGGAGAATTCATATATTTTTCCCCCACGCTCGTCATGAGAAGAAAGCGTTTTATTAAAGTTATCATAACACAAAGCCTCATTCGATGCATCTTTCCATAAAAAAAATAATTCGCCTTCAGTAACACTATGTTTGTCTCAGTTCTAAAACAGCACTTCCTTTTAGATGGATGGAAACTCGATCTTATTTTGATAAATCGTTCAATAAATTACCTTGTGCATAATTGTAACTGATTGAAGTTACTTCTCATTCTGTAACAGTATTTCAACACACACACATACACACACACACACACACACACACATACACACACACATATATATATATATATATATATATATATATATATATATATATATATATATATATATATATATATATATATATATATATATATATATATATATATATATATATATATATACATATATATATATAATATATATACATATATATAATTAAGATATGTATATACAAAACATACACATGAAAGATGGAAAATCTCCCAGTGCTACGTCCAGCAGATGTGGAAACTAGTGGAAACATTAAAAGTCAGCACTGCCGATCCGATATTGGATCCCGGTCTTGTCTAGACTAACAATACCACTTAGCATGACGACGAAGTCTGCCCCAAAGGATCTCGCCCTTCCAATAACATTTCTCGGTGGATAGCAACGAAGCTTTACTCAAGGCATCGTTGAATCTCTTCATCCATGTTGCAGAGCTACGGCAACATCATCAAGAACAAATATTCTTGACAAAATCAGAAATCAAAAATCCCTCTCTGTTTTTCTGTATCTCCTTACAAATATTGAAACTGTCTTTCTTACAAAAGCGTACCAATTTTTTTTCTAATTTTCTTATTAAATATAATTCTAATTTATCCATGTTTTCTTCTCAAAAAATCTCCTGAAAATTCATGCTTGATTAATCTTATAAGAAAGTAATGGTATGATAAGCCAGTTTCCAAGAATTAAGAGTAAATTTATAGCACGAGTTTCGAAAAGAACAGCGAGCCAAATGCATATCTCGATTTTTAATTGATTTTATGGGACGTTTGATCAACGTCCAGGGTGGTGTTACTTCCACCAGGGAGGCATGAACTTAATAATCTGCATGATCACAAATGCATGAAGACTCTCTCTCTCTCTCTCTCTAATGCAACAGCTAAGTTTGGGCCTTTTTACTTGTCTGTGTTTAGTAACCATAATAAAACTTACACGGACTTAACGAGAGGTAGTCGCATAATAAGTGTGCTCAAGT
>NC_089763.1:49812779-49850279 GCF_040412425.1 Macrobrachium rosenbergii
TATATATATATATATATATATATATATATATATATATATAGATATTATATTAACTCATCTATCTGTCTATCTATCTATGTATATATATACAAATGTAGTGATGTAAAGAAAGATTAAATAGGAAGCATAAGAATAGAATCTTAAAAAGAGAGAAGTGGAAAAAGATAAATTATAAAGTGATGATAAGAATAGAGAGAAGAAGAGAGTAGAGAAGAGAGAGAGAGAGAGAGAGAGAGAGAGAGAGAGAGAGACAACAATTAAGCCTTGGTTGTTATGCATTACTGAGGCTAGACATGTCGAGTAAGCTAAAAGCAGGATACCATCTTTACATGAACTCAAAACAGTGAGCGAGTGTATCGCGCCCAGGGCCATAAAACCGATCATAAAATCTTGAACCTGTGCCCTCGCGACTGAGCTGACCGAGCATAACCTATAACCTCGTCAGGAGTCAACGTTCCAGCCATATCTATAACCCCGCCTTCAATAGGAGGCGTTTACACGAATTTCCATGAAAAGGGGCGGGACAAAGAAAGTCGTTCACCATTTCTCCAACTAGACATTCTAGGGAGGAGCCATTAACAACTCCTCCTGAGGTCATTTCCAATCAAATCTTCTAAGGAGAGATTTTGACAACACCCACAACTGTCCTTCCCAATCAAGCTGTTCAAGGAGAGGCCTTACAGATAATATCTTCCAATGAGGTAACTTCAAGGGAGGAGATGGAAGATAGCAAGGAGAAGCAAGGGTTCCAGAGAAGAACGAAGCCAGAGAAGGAGAATTTGAGTTGCTAGTCACCAGCACGAGAAGACGCAGTATTTCCCCCCAGCTTCCGTGGTCCCAACCAGACTCTTAACCAGATTCTGTCCGCCGGCTACTTAACCCTACTCTGACCATGGGCTACTTAACCAGACAGAAACTGAACTTCGACTAGCAAGAGTGGTTTTCAAGAGAGTAAAACTGTAACCATAATTGTACTTGTGTATGTAATTAACTTTCATCATTAAAGTAAGAAGATACCCATTTCGTCTCCATTACGCCTTTCTGAGAGATATAATTACATTTAATATAAATCCCTTCTAAATAATAGACTTGTGAGCTGTTGACTTTGAGGAGACGCTGTGGATGAATACGTCGCTGACTTAGAGGAAAGACGCAGGTAAGAACGGAACAATAATATGTCACACGAGTTATGAAAATAAACTTGTGCACGACACATATATCTACTAGCTGACCAATGTGGCGCTGCCCGGGGAAACTTTGAATGACAGTCGAACATTTACCTTAGTAAGGGAGTATCCTATGGTGTGGTTTTGATTAATATGTCCCCCAGTAAACTGGAACACTCCCCATTAAATCAAAACACACCCTCCACTAAACCTGAACACATTGTCCACTAAACCTAAACACCCCTACCACCAAACCGATACACTCCCCTACTAAACCTAAACACACCCCCACTAAACCTAAACACACACCACCCTCTAAACCTATACACACCTCTAAACCTAAACACACACCACCCTCTAAACCTATACACACCTCTAAACCTAAACATACCCATACTAAACCTAAATACCCCCTAAATTTAAACACCCCCATTAAACTTAAAAACAAAACACACACACACTAAACCTAAACACACACCCACTAAACCTAAACTATTCACCACTAAGCACAAACATCCCTCCCACTAAAAACTAAATGCACCTCCCACTAAACCTAAACACATCCCCACTATACCTAAACTAACCTCCACTAAACCTAAACATACCTCTCACTAAACCTAAATACGCACCCAATAACCCTAAACACATGCCCCCTGCTAAAGCTAAATACAGCCCCCTCCAAACCTAAACACACCCTCACTACACCTAAAAAGACCCCCACTAAACCTAAAAACAACCCCCACACTAAACCTAAACATACCCCTCAACAAATCTAAATGAACCCCAAAATAAATTTAAACACATACTCCATGCTAAAGCTAAACCCCCCCACCAAACCTAAACACACCCTCACTAAACCTAAACACATCCCCTGCTAAACCTAAACACACCCTCACTAAACCTAAACATGGCCCCCTGCTGAATCTAAACACACCCTCACTAAACCTAAACACGCACCTTGCTAAACCTAAACACACCCTTTCTAAACCTAAACACGTCTGCTGCTAAACCTAAACACACCCTCACTAAGCCTAAACACACCCCCTGTTAAACCTAAACGTACCCTCACTAAAAAAACACGCCCCCTGCTAAACCTAAAAACACCCTCACAAAACCTACACACGCCCCCCTAAACCTGAACACATCCCCACTAAAGCTAAACACACCCTCACTAAACCTACACACACCCCCTACTGAACCTGAACACATCCCCACTAAACCTGAACACATCCCCACTAAACCTACACACGCCCCCTGCTGAATCTGAACACATCCCCACTAAACTTGAACACATTCCCACTAAACCTGAACACATCCCCACTAAACCTAAACACACCCTCACTAAACCTACACACGCCCCCTGCTGAACCTGAACACATCCCCACTGAACCTGAACACATCCCCACTAAACCTACACACACCCTCACTAAACCTACACACGCCCCTGCTGAACCTGAACACATCCCCACTAAACCTGAACACATCCCCACTAAACCTAAACACATCCCCACTAAACCTAAACACACCCTCACTAAACCTACACACACCACCTGCTGAACCTGAACACATCCCCACTAAACCTGAACACATTCCCACTAAACCTAAACACACCCTCACTATACCTACACACGCCCCCTGCTGAACCTGAACACATCCCCACTAAACCTGAACACATTCCCACTAAACCTGAACACATCCCCACTAAACCTTAACACACTCACTAAACCTACGCACGCCCCCTGCTGAACCTGAACACATCCCCACTGAACCTGAACACATCCCCACTAAACCTGAATACATCCCCACTAAACCTACACATGCCCCCTGCTGAACCTGAACACATCCCCACTAAACCTGAACACATCCCCACTAAACCTGAATACATCCCCACTAAACCTGAATACATCCCCACTAAACCTGAACACATCCCCACTAAACCTACACATGCCCCCTGCTGAACCTGAACACATCCCCACTAAAGCTGAACACATCCCCACTAAACCTGAATACATCCCCACTAAACCTAAACACACTCTCACTAAACCTACCCACGCCCCCTACTGAACCTGAACACATCCCCACTAAACCTGAACACACCCTCACTAAACCTACACACGCCCCCTGCTGAAGCTGAACACATCCCCACTAAACCTGAACACATCCCCACTAAACCTACACACACCCTAAACCTACACACACCTCACTAAACCTACACACGCCCCTGCTGAACCTGAACAAATCCCCACTAAACCTGAACACATCCCCACTAAACCCTGAACACATCCCTAAACCTGAACACATAAACCTAAACACATCCCCACTAAACCTACACACGCCCCTTGCTGAACCTCAACACATCCCCACTAAACCCGAACACATTCCCACTAAACCTAAACACACCCTCACTATACCTACACACGCCCCCTGCTGAACCTGAACACATCCCCACTAAACCTGAACACATTCCCACTAAACCTGAACACATCCCCACTAAACCTAAACACACTCACTAAACCTACGCACGCCCCCTGCTGAACCTGAACACATCCCCACTGAACCTGAACACATCCCCACAACATTTTGATAACCGTACAAGCTACGCTCAACTGCTGTGAATGGACTAACGAAAAAAATGGCACAAACCATGGTCAGGCATGCACCCAAGGAAGTTTAGTTATCAACAATTTATAACATAACTCAGCTGAATAATAGAGAGGCATAATTATAAAGGTGTCATTTCTTACCTTATAAAAATATATATGATGCAATCATCTATTATACACTGAAATTACAAATGGTCTGTGGGATCATTTTGCTATTTTTCATCTCGTGAAAATGTGAAGCATTAAAAATGTTATTATTTACCATATATTCACATCGGCCTTTATGGATTTGGAAAACTGTCAGTTGCTAGATCATGAGATATTAAGCAATACCATTTCGGAATGAAAATACACAAGGACTCTAGAAAAACTGTACCTGGATTGAAAGAACACCTAAATTTTGAGAGAGAGAGAGAGAGAGAGAGAGAGAGAGAGAGAGAGAGAGAGAGAGAGAGAGAGAGAGAGAGAGAGAGAGATTGTTGCAATAACATATTAAGTTACTCAATAATCTCTCTGTTGTTATTCAATCAACTTTCATTGGTGTTTATGACGAAGGATTTTATTTAGTCGACTTCGCATGCTTCCTGTAGTGGAATGGTTACCCAAGTTCACAGATCACGAGTTAACGTTAATGTAAAAATAACATTATTGTAAAGATGAACAGGCATTAAATATTTCATGTTAGTTTGTGTGCTGTAGTAAATTTTGTATACATTTAATGCGTGAATACTTTAAAAAGTTTCATAACAAAAAAGAGTAAAAATGTACACAAACTGTACTTAGGCTCCAAATTCTTCATAAACCCGTGCACAATAGAATGTCCCCCTCTCCCCGCCCACTTCATATTTCTATCAATACATCTGAAGACGAAGAAGCTAATATCAACAACCACCTCCTCCCAATACTTCAGACGGGGTTGAACAACGAGCTTTTACCGAAATTTTCCTTATTTTTCTCTTTTCTTGGGTAGATCAAAGTATCAAGTGCCTACATTTCCAATTACATTTCAATCTGAACCCTACAACTGCAATCATTTGGGTCATACAACAACTGTATTTCGCTATCAACTATAGTCATACAAACATAGAGCAATTTCTTATGTTCTGCAAAAACATTACCTACATACAATGTATATCCCGGAGTGATAGGGGAGACGTGACACAGCCACCCACCCCCTGCAAACCGGTTTGTTCGCCCCTTAGGTAGGGAAACGGGATGGTAGGGGAGACATCCACCCTCCTCCTACAAACCTGTTTGTTCGACCAGGGTGAGGGAGGGGTAGGTAGGGGATCGGGAGGGTAGGGGCGACAGCAGCGCCATTCCAGCGCGCGTAGCGCGTGCTAACAAGCTCGCAGTCATATAAGACTCAAATCATATAAGACTCATTATTATTATTAATATAATTATTATTATTATTATTCAGAAGATAAACCCTACTCATATGGAACAAGTTTACAGGAGCCACTGGCTTGAAAATTCAATCTTCCAAAGAATATGCTGTACATTTGTAAGAAATGACGGGACGAGAGGAAATACAGAAAGAAGGGAATTACTTTAGTACAAGATGAATTCTTTGAGGGTAGTAATGCACTGCATCTTCGCTGGAACTTTTGAGGTTCTAGTTGCACAACATAATACGTATCTGTTAGCAACAAGAGTTGCACTTACAATGTTGCAACCAGAGCCACACTTACAATGTTAACACTGCCTGCTTTTGTCAGAACCTGTTAATACGTCCCTCTTATGCCGAAACCTACTCAGTAAATACATAAATACGCCAACTCTCCGTATTATCTAAAATTAACTGCATTTGCAGCTTCATCATATGAAATCAAAACTAATGATAAATAGCACGACTGTTAATATTCACATTATCTTTCAGAATGAGAAAAAAAACCATGAGCTAATTTTCTAGGCTTTTATTTATATATATCAAGGCATGACGCTGACCACTAAGGGTACCTGTAAACAACCACAGGAATTCTCATATTTCATTATTAAAAACTCTTTGTCTTCAAACACTTTTGGTTCTATGACTATATAATCAAAACTATGTCACCTTCAACTATGGATAACCTTAACAAAAATGGCTAAAACGAAACGTAAATAACAAAGCCATTTTCTCTGCTCTAGTCAAATCCATCCCCAGGAGCTAATTTTGTATAAAGTATTCATAACAAATTAATACGAATTGGACGTCACATGCCAAGACAGCTAATAAATTATTCCACTAACCATTCGTATTTCTTGATCACAACCCACCCACAGCAAAGCGAAGGTTGTCTTCTTCATTTAAAATTTTAAAAAATAAACGACTGACGTTTCTATGGGCTTTTACAACACCAATCACTCACTTTGATGCTACGAACAAATTCCACCTCACAAAATCTACGTTCTTTTGTACCAAATAAGGACGATATTGCCAGCAACAAAGGTAGCTGATGAATAATGATGGTACTTCATGCTCATAATGGAAAACATCCCTCGTAATCTTGAAGACTTCATAAAGTAATCAGACCCACGTCGATCATATTTAGATCTGTTTATAATTTATGGATGAATACGGGCAATCCTATCCCATTCGTTCTGTAATTAATAGTAGCAATTTATAAATGTGTAATTTCTACTTTTCGCCGGGTAGAGACGTTAACTGGCAGCAATGACAAATGCATTTACAAATCTAAATTGCTACTTACTTTACAATTTCGATTATTCTTGAAAGGCTATTAATATTACAGATTTGGCTGAAAAACATTTTGTAGCATTACGATATGTGACATTACTTTTAAAGATCAATAACGCTAATTAAGTTCGTGAAGCGTTTGACTTTACGTGAGTAACAATTTGTTGACTTTCTAATGTTAATAAGACGAAGCTTGCCAGACTAATATATGATGTGCGTTGATTTAACTGACTATTAGTAACTAAACAACTTCGTAAGGTTCAATAATAAGAAAAATGTTTTAGTTTAAATGGTACCACATTCTCCCCTTGAGGGAACAGTATAAACAAGTCTTTAAAAACAGTTTTAATTTACGAAATGCTGTCAGGGATCAAAGCAAAAGGAAAAATTTGAAAAAGATCTGTACTCGAGGGACATCTCTCTCTCTCTCTCTCTCTCTCTCTCTCTCTCTCTCTCTCTCTCTCTCTCTCTCTCTCTCTCTAAGGCTACCTTTTTCATCCACTCCATGAATTGAACCGGTAGCTATTCATTTAGTGATTTTATGGAAACAGGCGTCTCAGCAACCATGGTCACCGACGTCCTTACAAGCCCCTTTCACTGGATATTATCTTCCTTAAAAAATACAAGCAAATTTTATTTCCAGACCCTTATTCAACAATCAACCTCAATTGACCGTCATAACAGACAGGGATGATAATCGAACAGGGCAAAGACGTCTGTATGATTTTCCAATGGCAGGTCAGCTAAGACATTCTATAACTAGATCTGTGAGAATGATGTCGGTTCATATTCTGGACAACAAAGAAGGGTTGAAAATATGGGTTAATGACTCTAGAAATGAAAAAAATAAATAAATAAATAAATAATAATAATAATAATAATAATATAATAATAATAATAATAATAATAAAAATACAGTAAACCTTGCATAACCTTTGCGAGCTGGTTTAACTCAAAATCAGTTGCAATTAGAGTCAAAAATTATTTACAGCCGTCGATTACGTTAGTGTCGTACTCGAATGATAAGACTGACAAGGGTTGAAGGTAGTTTCCAATATATATATATATATATATATATATATATATATATATATATATATATATATATATATATATATATATATACTAACTGACCAACCCGGCGCTGCCAGGGGAAACTCCGTAGAACTTAGACACGTTTTCCTACACCTTGTACCAACTGTCCCTTGTATCCATGCATTACTGTTTTCACTGTTCCATTTATCCAGGTATTACTTCGGTGACTGATCCTTTTATCCAAAAATTACTGTAATGACTGTCCCTTTTATCCAAATATTACTTTGCTGACTGTCCCATTTATCCATATATTACTGTGGTGACTATTCCATTTATCCAGGTGTTACAGTGATGACTATCCCTTCTATCCAGGTATGACTGTCCTGACTGTCTACTGCTTGTCCCTTTTATCCAGGTATTACTATACTGACTGGTGACTGTCCCATTTATCCAGATGTTACTGTGTTGACTGTCCCTTTTATCACTCTACTGACTTTCCCATTTGTCTAAGTAGTGCTGTGCTGACTCTCCCTTTTATCCAGCTAATTACTGTGGTGACTGTCCCATTTACCCGTGAGTTACTGTGCTGACAGTCCCGTTTATTCAAGTATTACTTTTCTAACTGTTACTTTTATCCTGACATTACTGTTGTGACTGTCCCTTTTATCCAAGGTATTACTGTGGTGGCTGTCCCTTTTATCCAGGGATTACTGTGGAGATTGTCCCTTTATCCAGGTATTACTGTGGTGACTGTCCCTTTTATCCAGACATTACTGTTGTGACTGTCCCTTTTATCCAGGTATTACTGTGATGACTGTCCATCTTATCCAGACATTACTGTGGTGACTGTCCATCTTATCCAGACATTACTATTCTTTCTGTCCCTTTCATCCAGGTATTACTGTGCTGACCATCCCTTTTATCCTGGTAATACTATGGTGACGTCCATTTTATCCAGGCATTAGTGTGGTGTCTGTCCCATTTATCCATGTATTACTGTGCTGACTGACCATTTTATCCTGGTGGTATTACTAAGGTGACTGTGCCATTTAACCAGTTATTACTGCACTGTATGTCCCTTTTATCCAAGTATTACTGCGCTGACTGTCCCTTTTATCCAAGTATTACTGCGCTGACTGTCCCTTTTATCCAAGTAGTACTGTGGCGACTGTCCACTTTATCCAGGTATTACTGTGGTGACTGCCTATTTTATCCAGACATTACTGTTGTAACTGTCCCACATGTATAACCGTGCTGAGTGTCCCTTTTATCCAGGTAATACTGTGTTGACTGTCCCTTTTATCTAGGTACTACTGTGGTGACTGTCCATTTTATCAAGATATGACTGTAGTGACTGTCACATCTAACCCCCACTAAACCTAAACAAATCCCCCAAAACCTAAATACTTTCCCTTCTAAACCTAAACATACCCCCTGCTAAACCTAAACACATCCCCACTATACCTAAACAAACCCCTAAACCTAAACACAAACCTAGATACAGAATTATTCACAGGAAAGAAAAGCATTTTCAATAATATATTTCTATGGTATCAAGTACATGAAATGGGGTATGGTAAACCCACAGGGTTTATTTACCACATAAGTTACAAAGGGAAGGGAGAAGGAGGATGGGGAAGGGGAAGGAGGTACAGATTTGAAACCTACCCTATTGTCCAAGTTGGGTCAAATGATGGCCACGTGCCAAATTTTGTCTATATAGGTCAATTGGTTACCAATTAAGAAAAACCAAACAAAGGGGAAGGGAAGGAGAAAAGGAGTCAGGATGGGGTTTGAAACCTCACCCTATTATCTTAGTTGGGTCAAATGACTGCCTGCTGCTGCTGCCACTGCCGCCACATGCCAAGTTTTGTCTAGATCGGTTAAACAGGTACCACATAAGTTACAAAGGGAAGGGGAAGAGGACGGGGAAGGGGGTACTGGTTTGAAACCTACCGTATTACCTAAGTTGGTGGCCTCGTTCCAAATTTTGTCCAGATCAGTCAAGCGGTTACCACATACAGTAAGTTACAAAGGGGATGGGGAAGGGGAAGGGGATGGGTTTGAAACCTACCCTATTATCTAAGTTGGGTCAAATGGTGGCCATAAGCTACGTTTTGTCTATATCGGTCAAGAGGTTACCACATACGTTACATAGGGAAGGGGGAAGTGGGTATGGTTTTGAAACCTATCCTATTATCTAAGTTGGGTGAAATGATGGCCACATTCAAATTCTGTCTAGATCGGTCAAACGGTTACCACATAAGTTACAAAGGTAAGGGGGTAAGGGGAGGAGGGAAGGGGAAGAAGGAAGGGGAAGGGGGAAGGGAAGGGGAAGGAGAAAGGGTAGAGGTGTGGGTTTGAAACCTACCTTATTATCTAGGTTTGGTCAAATAATGGACATACGCCAGATTTTGTCAATAGTGGTCAAGCGGTTACCATGTAAATTACAAAGGTAAGGGGGAGGGGGAAGGAGAAGGGCTACGGGTTTGAAACCTAACCTATTACCTAATTTGGGTCAAATGATGGCCAAGTTTTGTCTAGATCGGTCAAGCAGTTACTACATAAGTTAAAAAGGGAAGGGGGAAGGGGGATGGGGAAAGGGAGAAGGGGGATGGGGGAAGGAGATGGGGAAGGGGGTACGGGCTTGAAACCCATCCTATTATCTAAGTTGGGTCAAATGATGGCCATATACCAAATTTTGTCTAGACTGTTCAAGCGGTTACCACATAAGTTACAAAGGGAAGGGGGATGGGGGAAGGGGGATGGGGAGGGGAAGGAGAGGGGGGTATGGGTTTGAAACCTACCCGATTAATTAAGTTTGGTCAAATTATGGCCATGTGCCAAATTTTCTCTAGATCAGTCAAACGGTTACCACATAAGTTACAAAGGAAAGGGGAAAGGAGGATGGGGATGGGATGGGGAAGCGGGTAAGGGTTTGAAACCTACTCTATTATCTACGTTGGGTCAAATGATGGCCACATGTCAAATTTTGTCCAAATCGGTTAAGCGGTTAACACGTAAGTTACACAGGGAAGGGGGAAGGAGGATAGGGGAAGGGGAAGGGGTACAGGTTTGAAACCTACTGTTATCTAGGTTGGGTCAAATGATGGCCACGTGCTGAATTTTATCTTGATTGGTTAAGCGGTTTCCACATAAGTTACAAAGGGAAGGGGGAAGGGATGGGAAATGAAGGATGGGGAAGGGGGAGGGGATGAGCCAACGTGGCCATCATTTGACCAAATTTAGATAATAGGGTAGGTTTCAAACCTACCCTATTATCTAAATTTGGTCAAATGATGGCCACGTGCCAAATTTTGCCTAGATCGGTCAAGCGGTTCGGATTTCTATAGCGCACAAACTTATGGACACATACAAACATTCGCTTTTACATATTTAATATATATTATACCTGTTTGGATTATGGCAAAAATTCATTTGTGACCCTTACATAAGAATACAAAATATTAGGCGATCATCCTCATATATGAAACAAGTTCACAATAAAACAAAAAACCGCTGTAACTTCCGTTCAACAGTTCAGGAAAGTGCACATCAAGGACTTGGTGTGGGTAAGCATGCACACGTACACATTCGTCCACGATTTCGGTGATTCATCAGGCACTATCCGTCTGTTGCCATACAGACAGTTCCTCAAGCACAGACACTTCCCCAACAGATTAAGTATCTGAAACCCATAGGCTACATGTCGTTCGATTACACTATTTTGACATATAAGGAAAAACAAAAAAAAAAAAAAAAACTTTAGCAATAATAATGTGACATAAAATTCTGTAACTCGGTCCATTTACTGGGTTTCAATGACATTTGTTGGTAAACAACCAGTTCTCTTTAAGTTATTTTACCCTCTAAATGTGATATCAATGGTCTACGCCTAAATCTCTACGAAGTAAAATTGTACCCTTGCCTACAACAGGTTCGCTAAAAATCAGTACAAATGCACATTTTAGGTTAATGAAAACTTATCGATGCAGTCTCAGTTATTAAAATCACACCATTGAGGATACTCAAATTATTGAAAAAATAACATTGCAACCACTCAGGTTAATAAACCATATGCTGGCTCATCCCTTCAGTTTTATAAAAAAAAAAAAATACACTAATCAATATACCAATACCTCATGAGGGTGATCAATAAGTACCCGAGAACTCGTCAGATTTCTTAAAACGAAAGGCAAACGCAACACGGGCCCCCCCCCAAAAAAAAACTAGGCCTAGGGCAAACCTGGTAACGATAAAATGAGTCCGGAATGATATACTATGAAAAACCTACAGACGACCTGTCAGTACACTGAGATAGCCAATGGATGATTCAGTAGTATGTCACACAAAAAGCCAGTGGACAAATATGCAACATGGCTAAATTGATTAAGGGCGAAGTGGCATATAGGTAGAAATGGTTATGAATGAACTGGCAAAATGCTGTAGCAGAGGCATACACGATCTGGGACGAGAGGGATGGCGGGGGGGCGGGGGCGACCCTCTGCACTTTACCTTCCAGCAGACAAACACCGTCTAAATTACATCAAATTCTAACGATAACGCTATTACTACTACGACCCTGTCAGGTAATATTACCGTTCATGGGCTTTGGTGCACCTCGTGTTGTGTCTCAAGCCTTTCCACACCCTTTACTCTCAAAGAGAAAAAAAAAAAAAAAATTTAAAACCCTGAACACGGCTTCGTTTCCGCACACTTCCTTTCCAACCATTTATTTGTGCATTGCTTTAACCCGTCAAACATGCCCAACCCAAGATCAAAGATTATCCTTTCCTTGATCCTTTGTCAGTCAAAGGTGGAGAAACGTGGAAATGTGGCCTCCGGTGTGGAAGTTTTCATGCACAAGCCGATCGGGTGCAGAAGTGGCGTGTTCATTTTACGGCCTGCTACACCAAGTGTGGGAAAGAGATTCCACACTCTATTTAGGGGTTTATTGTAGTAAAAATATACTCTTCTTTCATAAGATTCATTTACCTATATCCTCGGTCATTTGTTTATATATATATATATATATATATATATATATATATATATATATTTACATATATATAATAATAATGAGTGAATAAAGATCCATCAAAGAATGGCTGTTTATAACGGATTATGAAGCCGGAAAAGTCTATCGATCGATGTCTTTGACACTTCGAATGCAGACGGCAACAGAATGACAGCTTTAGGTTCCATCTAATTAAGGTAACTTAAAATTTTAAATCTGCTTAAGATTGTTTTAATAAATGTAACAAATTATTGTGATTAACTTGATAAGGGAAGTTCTAAGCAAAGTGATATTGTAACAGCATTTAATGTTTAGATCTATATATATAATAATAACTTGATAAGGGAAGTTCTTGGCAAAGTGATATTGTAACAGCATTTAATGTTTAGACCTATATATATATAATAATAATAATATTATATTATCATTTAACGCTGTAGCATGTCCAGAGACCCAAGTAATGATATACATTTAGGTTTTCCTGTTAGCATATGTTTGCGGGAAACCATCTTTAGACTGCGAAGGAACGCATAAATTGTTATATATACGTCAGATTTTACCGATGGTTAAATGAATTTAAAATTTTGGCGTGCATGGAAGTCAGTAGTGTGGAAATGTGTCAACACTGCGTTCGGGGGTGGGGGGAGAGGGGAAGGTAAGATACATGCCGAACCTCTCCCATGACTAACGAGCTGTCAGCTCTCTGGCTCATTTTCAGTAAATGCACTCAGCCTTCATGTGTTAACGGACTGTTTCGAAATAGGATCGTAAATACTGCCCTAACTAATGGAAATTGTTGTATTTACACAAATTTAAAAAAATTAATTCCTAATATGATAAGCCACTGTTGATTATTAAGGTTTAATAATGATTGTACATCCTTGTAACTAGTAGGCTATATAAATTTTTACACGGGAGCTACCCACTTGACGTAAGTTTACAAGTGCATCTAAAACGTATTTGAAGATGCTTTGCATACCATACCCTACACAACTTCGGCTGCGGCCCAACTCAGTTCATTGCATAGGCCTACAAAGTATACAACTCGCTGCTTAAGTTAAAAGCAGCACTAAAACAGAAAAAATGACATGCAAACCCCCGCTCTATTTCAAGCAAAGGAACCAAAGCAAAGGAACCAAAACCACATAGGCTTACGGGACATCTATGACAGTATAAAAAGCAATCACCTGTCGATTAAACCAACACAACATACGACATAGAGGCCCGAGAGAAGTACACAGGCCTAGAGCTAGGCATTGCAACCGGTTTCGCACCACATGGGCCTAGGCTTCTTGCTCAGCGTTAACCACGCCAGCAGCGATTACATAATCTAAAATTAATCTAACGAAAAGACAGACTGTCCCAAAATCACACAATATATAAAGTTAAATGCGTAATACGCCAATGAAACATCATCGCTGAACAATGTCACCAATCTCACCTTCTTGTGACGACTTCCCTCGCGAACGTGCACTCCGGTTGATCGTTGTTTTCTTAAACGAACCTGTATTCAAATGATTCTTCAGTCGCCAGACGTCGAAAATACCGCGTAAAACGTTAACACTAAACTCAAAACGAAAAAAAAGTCACTTTCACCGATCAAACCATAATACTACCGCGATTGCCAGACATCGTACACCCATACGTCTTCCACGTGTCTGGAGTAGAGCGTTAATGACATTTTTGGAACTTGGAAGGCAGTCTTGGCATTCGATGATGATTGATTCATCTTAATAAAAGGTTTTTAATGTATTGTATTTATTTTTTGTGTATTTTATTTATTTTCTTTCTTTATATAACGCAGTCATCTAGAAAATTAAATAAACTAGAGATAAAGAATAGCAGGATCGGTTAATGTTAATTTCACTTAGAAACGTCTGGTGGTCTTTAGGAAACCAATGAATAAACTGCGCCTACGATCTTCTCTATTTGTTTTTCCAGGTAACAGGCGTTAATTGCTTCTGGAAATGTTATTTCGGAAACTAAAAAGACTTTAACGATTGCCGACAATAGTCAACATATTAGTCGGTAGGCCTTTTTTTTTTTGGGAAGCTAACCACAATTGATAGATGGTGGTGAGTGTTCACTTCCATTTTAGGTGAACACTTCATATTTTGTGACTTTTTGTTTTTGGAGGAATGTAAAAACGTACATATTTCATTTGTTTAAGAACGTTCAGACTATATTGAGGGTAATGTTTGTAATATATTTTTACGTGCATTTATTAGCCGTGAATTTACGAAGACCTCCAACTTTTCTTTTTCTAAAGACTTGAAACACTGAGTGATTTAAGGTCATGTGATGACTAATCTCCTGTGGTGACGTGGCGGCAGATTGTTGTAATGGCGACACTTGGTTCAATTAAGTCTTTCGTTTTATCGTTGATTATCTCATAAAGAGTAAATGTCTGGAGATGCTGTATGTATACCAGTATTCGGTGGTCTCCACCTATAGAGGGTAAATACCTGGAGATGCTATATGTATATGTATACAAGTACTAAGTAGTTCGGTGCAGAGCCTTGCGATCATCTTGAAAGGCCTGGTAACCCCGTAAACTGAACAGAGGCTTAGTGCAATTGTAAATATTTTTTATCCTGAACGTTTAATGAGTAAGTGTTTAGTGAATGTTTAGCGAGTAAGTGTTTAGTGAATGTTTATGATTAAGTGTTTAGTGAATGTTTAGTGAGTGTTTAACGTTTAGTGTGTAAGTATTCAGTGAATGCTTAGTGAGTGTTTAGGGTCTAGTGAATGTTTTGTGAATGTTATTGTGTAGTGAATGTTTTGTGTTTAAGTATTCAGTGAATGTTTAGTGAGTGTTTAGGGTTTAGTGAATGTAGTGTGTGTGAGTGTTTAGGGTTAGTGAATGTTAGTGTTTAGTGTATGTTTAGTGTGTATTTAGTGAGTGTTTAGGGTTTAGTGAATGTTAGTGTTTAGTGAGTGTTTAGGGTTTAGTAAATGTTAGTGTGTAAGTGTTTAGGGTTTAGTAAATGTTAGTGTGTAAGTGTTTAGTGAGTGTTTAATGAATGATTAGTGAATGTTCAGTGAATGTTTAGTGTTTAATGAGTGCTTAGGGGTTTAATGAGCATTTAGAGTTTAGTGAGCATTTAGTATTTAACGAATGTTTAGGGTTTAGTGAGTGATTAGTGTATAGTGAGTGCTTAGTGAGTGATATTTATTGAATCCATGTCGCTGATTGACTGCAACAGTTTGGGGATAAGTTTACGATTATTATTATACGATTAATGACCAGAACGAGAAGGTTTCCTGCCCAGCTTATCAAGGTAAGGCTCAACCTCCATTATGTTTTTCCTTGAATGCCACGCGACCGATCATTGCGATGTCTGTGACTGAGCATGTGTTCATTATTGTATTTATCTTTTTAAATGCTTGTTTACAAACTTATCGGGTACAAATGCAACCTATGTCAGCCACATGGTCAGTAGGTCGGAGTATCTTCAGCCATTTGCAACGTTTGAGGGCTAGGCCTACTATTACCTTATTCTTACACCGTTGAACACTGATACGTTATAATTGTTCATTTATCGTTACCTAGCTACTAGCTCATCCCGTTGAATGCTCCGGCTTTGTTGCGGTTCATGCTACTAACACCAGAGTACCAAGGTCGCTTGCAAGCTTTTAAACAATGATTTGGAGATGAGTTGGTGAAGGGATCCTAGGCCTATGTTCCCCTGCGCCAGGTTTTCAGTGCAGCTGAAACTATATAGGTGCTTGAGGAAACTTATGGAGACGCATACACACACACACACACACACACACACACACACACACACACACACACATATATATATATATATATATATATATATATATATATATACATACCGTAATTATATGCATATGCATGTATGTCACGAGGTGGCTTCCAAGACAACACATAGTCATTGCCCATTTCGAACTGCAACGTCCTGGTGTAATGCTCATGCTTGTGTACGTACAAGTGACATTGTTTTATGTAACGAGTTTCTTATTCCCAAGTATTTTAATCAGGCTACCGATTCTTACTATACTATTATATGGCTGCCCTTTCTTTCTTGCGTTTCTAAATGAGTCCTGAAAGTTATAGAAAATTGGTATTAGATGCGGTAAAGGACTTTGCTCGCTGCTTTCAATGTACTGTGGCATTACACTACAGGCATTTCACTACATAACCTTTGTAACTCTATAAGGTGTGTATGAACGTACAAGTATAAACTTACTGATTTTTGTTCGGTGGACAATTACATAGACGGTTGAGATATAACTGACATTTTAATGGCCTCATGGTGTCTTAATTTGTAATGTTCCGAGCCATGAGCACGTCTTAGGAGGAAGGCCTAGGTTTAGGCGCATATCTCCTCATGTTTGCCAGGCGTGTGTTTGCAATTAGGCAAAGATTGCTGACCGTCACTACTTTCTTATTACCCTCCAATTACGGCTAATAGCAGGCTGGGTATTGACTTGCTCTATATACTATATATACGCCTGGCAAACAGGAGGAGTTATGCTTCTAGACCCAGCTCTTGCTCCTAAGACGCGCTTATAGCTCGGTACGTTATAAATTAACAGATCTTGAGACCATTAAAATGTCAGTTATATCGCAACCGTCTATGTAATTGTCCACTGAACAAAAATCAATAAATTTATAATTGTACGTTCATACACACCTCATAGAGTTACAAAAGTTACATAGTGAAGTGCCTGTAGAGCAATGCCACAATGCATTGAAAGCAGCAAGCAGAGTTCTTTATTGCAACTAATACCAACTTTCTATAACTTTCAAGACCCATTTATAAACGTAAAAAAAAGAAAGGGGCAGCCATATAATAGTATAGTAAGACTTCCAGCCTGATTATGTGTGTGTGTGTATGTATGTATATATATATATATATATATATATATATATATATATATATATATATATATATATATATATATATATGGATATATATATCAGTCCATTTCTGAAGTAAATAAGGTCAGGTATATGCCATTTTGGATCACTGTGTTTAATGGCAAAATAGTATCCTACATCATGTGCCTAAGTTTTATTTTGATAAAAGGTCGTGAATAATTCAATATAATCATATTTTTTTTATGAAATCCTCAACATGTGAAAATTTTCGAAGTTGGTAGGCCACCGTTTTCAAATAATGAGGGTTGTAGAGGTGTTTTGAGAACCAGCTGCATAGAGACATTCATATAAGACCTAAGTAAGGTTTTGTGATATCAAAATTAGTAAAAGAAAAAATGCTTGTATTACTGTTTGACTTCACATCTCAGATTTCATTAAAAATTGCCATTAATAATGGTTTTTATTTGTTTCTTTATTTGTTTCCCCCGTGGAGGGGTTGGGGCTAGTGCTGTCAGTGCACCTTATGCAATGCACTGTAGGCATTACTTAAGGTTCTTTGCAGCGTCCGTTCGGCCCCTAGCTGCAACCCTTTCATTCCTTTTACTGCACCTCCGTTCATATTCTCTTTCTTCCATCTTACTTTCCATAGAATTTCATTTCTCGCTATAATGTGGTTCGGATTCCACAATAAGCTGTAGGTCCCGTTGCTAAGTAACCAACTGGTTCTTAGCCACGTAAAATAATATGTTTAATCCTTCGGGCCAGCCCTAGGAGAGCTGTTAATCAGCTCAGTGGTTTGGTAAAACTAAGGTATACTTAACTTTTTCCATCCTCATCTAATAATTGTTTGTAATGCAACTGCCAGGTTTTGCTCTTGTTTCACTTTTCAAACCTGTTTACTGTCAATTTCCGTTTGAGCGTTGAATGACCGCATAGCTCGCAGCGCTTGTCCTTTGGCGCAAACTCTACACTCCAACTCTTTTATTTGTTCCGGTATCCATTCTGATTGTATTCGTTACATCTCTGCACGACAATCAGCAACGATTTTCTAACTGTGCCATCATTCCACATCTACTTTAGGCTACTTGCTGAGAGAGTTGAGCAACTTCATCTGGCTGGAGAGCAGAGCTCAGTGAACTCTGAAGCTCTCTCCGGAAAGCTTCTGGGAATGTGGCTGAAAAGATTTCAGTTTGAGAACTAAGAACGAATTTTTAAAAGTTTGATAACTATCATTCAGTATATTCTTTCTTAAGCACGATGAAGAGGAATCAGTTTAAACGTATATTCCTAATTATTTCAATACTATGGTGATATGGGCAACTTTGCCAGTTAAATTACTGAACGATTAGGGAAATGTCACAGAAATATATTACAATAAAATTACTCCATAAAATAAAAGTAATGAAGAAGAATCAAACGGAATAAAGTTCCAAAACAGAAATTAGTGCGGAACATAAAGGAATTCCGAGTTAATGGAAGAGAGAGAGAGAGAGAGTAATAAATCAGGTATCCCTTTGATCAAGACATAACGCACGATTCAGAAGTTTCCCAATATTTGGGGGGTAAGACCTCCACCCTAAGTCCTAAAATCTCTCTCTCTCTCTCTCTCTCTCTCTCTCTCTCTCTCTCTCTCTCTCTCTCTCTCTCTCTCTCTCTCTCAGAGATCTAGGTTTGCTGTTTTTCCAAAAATCCGCTTATTTAAACATCGTCTTAAGAGGTTGGTTTTCGAATGATATGAGGAAAAAATTCAAAATGAGATATTTCACTTCAGTTATTGACGTTACCTCCCCTCGTGTAGTGTGTATATGCAGTGTATATACGAACAAGCATTTCAAGCAAAGTCATTAAAATTACGCAATACTTTTGAAAACCTGTATTTCAAATATCAAGTAAAATACTAAGCGCTTCCTTCAAGCACAAGCAAATTTTTTACTACCCATCATCTGTTGCGGCTGCTTGACAGTTCGTCCTGAGCTGTGCGGAAGCAACTGTATAACCCAGAAATTAACTGCATGGCTTCGTTTACCATTTCCTTCACTCAAAGTAGCTGGGCCTTAAACCTTCCTGTGTGTGTGTGTGAGAGAGAGAGAGAGAGAGAGAGAGAGAGAGAGAGAGAGAGAGAGGCTAGGAGTGACTAATTAGAAATTCATGACTTTAAACATCTTTTCAGCTTGATACAGAAGTTAAAGTAGAACTTCAGTTGTTTATCTCCAGTTTTCTGTAGCCATTTATATTAAGTACAACATTTCTTCATATAACATTTAAACTTGTAATAATATTTTTTATTCTCTTAGTCTAGAATAATTAATTTTAATTTATCCACAGGCTCCCCTTAATGAAGACAGAATCACGCTAGAAAGTTATCAAAGTTATTTAGTCAATTCATCTCTTCCGTGAATTTCAGTGTTAAAAATGGCTCACAAATGACGCACGAAAGCTTTAGCTTAATCATTTTACAAAGTAATTTTGATCAATTTCGACTAACTGACAGATTGGTTCTTTTGCTCGTCTGTAACCATGATAAACCGTCTCACTCTCTCCATCCCTCTATTTTTTTATCAAATGGTAAAGCTTACTATCACTTCTTTCTTCTTGTATTAGATCAAGTTGGCCTTATGCCCCCAGGGACTCTAGCTTCTGGAACATCTCAGATTATGCAGGTTCTATTTCAGAAATTCAATCTCGAACTGTGATGAAAACTATAAAACCAAAGCTCGTGAAGAATTCGCAATAGCTTTCGAGCCATAAAGTCTTTGAACGTGCCGACGCAATATCCCCAGACTGTTTGAGAATTATAACCGAAACCTCGAACTTGCGGTTTTACAGTATTTCACAAGAAGTATCAGTGCAGGTAGAATCTCAGAACTCCTGTCTCGCACTGTGCAAAATACAACAAAACCACGAGTTCGAACACTTTCGAGCCATAACATCTTTGAATGAGGGACATAATCTCTCCAAACTGTTTGTGAATTATACTAGAATCCTCGAACTTGCGGTTTTACAGCATTTCATAGGAAGCATCATGTAAAATTTCCGGCAATAATCGCTGCAATAATTCACAAATAAATCACGCAGCATCAAAGCTCAATCAGGATTTAGCGGCATGCAGTAATTACACCATAATCCTTTGGGTATTCACTATAAAACATTACATTTGTTGGCGTTAGATCTAATGTTATTCGACTATTTGCGCCAGTTTTTCACTTTAACTTATAGTTAATCCATAACTTCCAGTGTGTCTGGCTCTCTCGTTTTCATAAATATGACACGTGTATATGCCATAAACGTGTGCGTTTATATAGTTTATGGCCTGGGGTATTTTTGTGCTTATAGCTATAAAAATATTTCAAAGATCTCTCTTTAAATTATGCATGATTTAGTTCCAAATAGACAGTTAATCATCATACGCGTCATCATTGCAAGAGCAAGTAATTGTCCTCTGTAATAATGTACAAAACGATGTTCGAAACGATTCAAAGTAAGGTGATGATGCAAAACAAAATAATTGTAATGATGTTTACTCTCGCTCTCAATTGAAAAGGGCGAGAAGCTAAAATAGCAGTCTGTTGTAATATTGTAGCAAGGCACAATTTCATATGATTTCAGTTCATATTATGTCTGTGATCACAAACTACATAATTTCATTCCATTAACTAAACTACGAAGTGCGGAATTTCTCAAAAACTTTTTGGTTATATGCATTCACACGCAGACAGCAAAGACCTTAACCTAAGCCACGAGGTCAAGCCTTTCCAGGGTGTGATAACTTCTGTTAAAGATAAACGTTGAAAGGACGCTCTATCATCTGTTCACTCTGACTTATTTCAATACATCAGGTTATTAAGGCTAGTCTTAATTTCCAAAAGTGCAGACGCGGCCAAGGAGTCTGAAGGTTTTCGATTGTGTCCTGGTAACCTATGGTCAAGAAATCAGAAGTACTGTTAACCAGTAGATTGCCAGGGCACGATATAAAACATTCGGACTCGTTGACCAGGTATATGGAAGGATGAAAGATCATACATTATCTTATGAGATTCCTATAGCAAATGCATCAGCGTTCTTTATCATAAACTTTTCCAGTAAAGGTCAAAGGATTAGAAAGCCTAATGTCATTTTCTAGCCCAGCCGGAAAGAAAACCCAATAAAGGAAAATGGAAGGAAGAAGGATGGGTCCTAACCAAGAAGGAGGAGCAGAATTCCAAAGCTTGGCAGTAAAGAGAAAGAAAGTTAGAAAGCCGTTCAATTCGAAGATTTCCACAAAGTAGATGTGAGAAGAGATCGCCTGGCAGGTGTTACAAGTCAGCCTGAAAAGAAAAATAATTTTCCCTTACGGCTGAACGAATTTCCAGTATCCTCAATTCCACCTTTTAATTGTGAATGAATGTTTTATGTAAACAGTGACCACACTATAATCTATTTCATGCATTTACAAAGTACACTCATCAGTAACATGGCAAATTCCTTTGATAAATTATTGCAGCACTTTTGTTCTAGCAATTCTGACAACATTAGAGCAATGCCAAATACCAGTAACACGAGAAAGAATGTTCTTGGTAGATATTTACTCTTTGAGGTCGTTCTGAATGAATCATAATATATAAAGTTAAGTATATCTTAGTTTAACCATACCACTGAGCTGATTAACAGCTCTCCTAGGGCTGGCCCGAAGGATTAGATTTATTTTTACGTAGCTAAGAACCAATTGGTTACCTAGCAACGGAACCTACAGCTTATTGTGGAATCCGAACCACATTATAGCGAGAAATGAATTTCTATCACCAGAAACATATTCCTCTTGTTCTTCACTGGCCGGTCGGAGATTCGAACTCGCGACCAACAGAGTGGTAGCTGTCATAATATATAAATTAGTATCATCATAATTTCTGAATATCCCATGAAGAAAAGTTAGAGTGGCTGATAAGCATCAGATAATCACTGATTAATATAGCCACTTTGTTTAAAACTGATTATGAATCATCCAAGGAAAACTAGAGCGTTCTGATCACTTTTGTGGTCTTGGTCAAGGGAAAATTAAATCTTAAGAGTGGATAAAAATTAAAGTGACAGATTTTGAGGCATTTCAAACGGAAAAATTGTATTGCATTTTTCCATGTAGTAAGTGGAAACTTTGCAACAAAATTTTAAGATATAAAGAATTGAAGTTGCTTTCAAAGAGGCATGAAATATACAAGAAACCCCATCAAATAAGAAAGGTAAGTATACTTTGATGTTTTAGATCATTTGCCTAATGCCAATCATAATTGTTGATACTGCTAGCAACAATAATCATCAACATTGCCTCCAACGCCGTACTACGCAAAGGGTCCCCTAAGAAACCCACCACTCATGTCTTTTCTGTGCTTTCACTTCCACAAATTTCCACTCATTTTCAGCCTCAGCCTCATAATTATCCCAACAAATGTGGGTCTACTAAGTTTCTGATGTCAACATGACCCCAGCTGACACTGCACGTACTAATCTTCCTTGGCTACTGAAATAATCCCTGAAATTAACTCTCACATGACTGTGCTTTAATGCGGTAGAGGATTAAGATTAATGTATAAAACGTGATCCTTTTGCAAATATGGTATACGTGCAAAGCAAAGGATTTCATTTTTTAAAGGTAATAGCCCACACCAACTCTATTTTTTTTTTTTTTACGAATATGCAGTAAATGTAAGTTTTGTGCATAGGTTTTTTTGTTCAATTACTGTTGGCACATTTGTCATACCTAAGCAACCATCTATTTTCGAAAGACGCCATCAGTAATGCAGAGACAGGGACTGTTTGTCTTTTCTTGGAGCGAGTCTATTTAGTTTATTTCTGAACTTTGAAACATAAATAAGCGTTCACTGTGTTACTATAAGAGTTATGATGAGTTTTAAGAGAGTTTCTCGTGGTTCAACTATTTTTTTTTTTTTAGGAAAAAAGGTGGTGGAATTCTTATTCGGAATCCTTGGGATACTATAAGAAGCATGCAAGATCCTAAAGATTGTGCTCATAATCATATTCTTTTAAGTTCACGATTGTATGGCAAAGACAGTTTCAGTCAGATTATAACTTTTTGGGCGTTGACTTCCTATTGCTATATTTACTTTGATTTTCATCCTGTGTATCAGCAATATTATGAAAAAATAAAATACACTGTTTTCAATTTTACGAGACAAGAAAATACAATTGACTTTCGACTTGGATCATGGCTGTGCTAATTCTAGGAAGCTAACCCATGAGTTTGGTCACTTGTTGACATTATTGATTGTCTTCCTTTTGATCCAACGTATCTTGACAAAGCATCTCTCAAGGACAATGCTACTGTCACACTAACAGTAATTACCTCCGAATTAAAAGAGATACGATCAGACATTCAAGGAAACATTGCTCATAAGACACAGAAGGTCTAGTCATTTACACAAAGTCAAGAAAACATTTTCCATAAGACACAGAAGATCAAGTCATTCACATAAACTATAGACAATAACCAATAAACAAAAGGGGCCCGACTAACGGACCGACTTTAGACCGTTCGGAGGGTCCCAAAAGCTGGCAGGATGATAAAATATGGCCCTGAATCCAGGTTTCCAGTATTCGGTTTTCAGACACCTTTCCTGAAAAAAAGCGCCATGAACTATGGGTTAAACCATTCGAATTTTAGAATATGAAACATTTTTAGTAGTTAAAAGGCAGATTACATTGTGACTAAAGTGGCCTTTGAGATTTTCAGTCATTAGGTTTTAATCTTTTTTCAACGGTTATCTGACAGAGCATGGATACGTAGGATGTTTCATATTAAAATTGCCCAACTTCTCTCTCTCTCTCTCTCTCTCTCTCTCTCTCTCTCTCTCTCTCTCTCTCTCTCTCTCTCTCTCTCTCTCTCTTCCCCCTTTTCTACCTCACAGCTTAGTGGCAGTTCGTCTGTCTCAACTGGACGAGAAGGGACGTGTGGCTGCTTTCCGTAAAATCCAGTAAGCCTCTGCTGGTCTAAGCAAAGAATTATGTACACAGTTGTTATTCGGCTGTTGTGGGCCGAAATTATGGGAAAAAGAGGATAGACAAGAGAAGAGATTCAAGAAGTAAATATTCATTGCCTCTTCAAAATGCATAGCATCTAAAACGGCCTGGCCTCGACCCGGTAATTCTCATTCCGCCGCATTTAACAATTCATAATATATTCATAAGACTCTCTCTTTAGGCCTTAAAAGGCTTTAAGGAGAAATACGCCCCTGCGTATTGTTTGAACTGGAACTCAAGTAAAGTAATTTTGCTCGTCGAGAGCACATACAGATCGCTGAAACCACGAAACTATTTCCATTTTTCTTTCCTCACTCAGTAACCCAACGTAAAGCTGAAATGCTGCTCCCAAAAGCTGCAGACGTTGGCAGCTTCTGGGAAGTTATCCAAAGTTATCCATTTATTTATATATTTATTTAAATGTCCACATATATGTAGCTTATGATAATGTTATGATGACTTACGAAACGTGAAGCAGTCATGCTACATTCCATTCAGAACTTGCTCAGTGTCAATTAAAAGAGTTGTTATATGAGTTTTGCATATTCCATTTTGATGAGATTCATAATTTTCAAATTATACTCTTTCAAACTCATTAAATTAAAAAAACTGATACCTCATTCCTGACCATGAGAACTTGTGCTTATATCTGTATCTAGATATGAGAATCTCTTCACCCCTTTAAGTAAATCATTATTGAAAGCATGATCACAAAACTGTGTATGCAGCAACGTATCTACATTCACTGATTAATTACTTTGCGTTGCGTCACTTCCATTTCAGTATTTATACATGGTCGAAGGAGCTGCTGCATATCATTCCGATCCCTTAAAGTTGGAAGCTGGAAAGCGTCGCCTTCAATACCCGAATGTCTGCTGATAGTGATTTCAATTTGCTAAGATACGCTCTGTAGAGGCAGATGGACTGCTTGCAAGGGAGGATTGAACTGGGGTCGTCGATCGATGCCTGATGTCTAGGAATTCGGGAAATACTTTTGATTTGTTTATTCATTTTATACGTTTATCTTTGGTTACTGTTTAATATGTTAGGAAATATGCATTCAGCCCAGCTTAAATTCTAGGAAGCTAACCCATTTCGAAGTAGCCTTTGGGAAAATAAGTAAAAAATGCGCCGAAGTTTCTTCGGGGGAATAGAGTTTCCTGTACAGCCGCTACAACGTACAATCAAGGCCACCGAAAATAGACCTATTTTTATGGGGTCTCGGTATAATGCTGTAAAGCCGCAGACCTTGAAACTTTAACTACTGTGTTGATATCTACTCTTTTATGGGTGAGTTTCTGCAGACAATTTTTTAGATGAAAGATCATCTGATGGTCATACTAAGGAATCATGAAATTTCAGATTGATACTAATAAGCATGACGAATTAGCGGATACTGACTTATCTATTTCATCAAACTTTACTTTTAAATGCATGGAAAGTAGTCTTTAGTTAAATCATAAATTGCATCATACGACGATTCATGCATCTTTCAACAGGCATTGCTTGAAACTAAATGCTGAATCCTTACTTCTGGGAAAAAAAAAACCAGAAGAGTCTCTCTGATGACTGAGCCTCCATTCTTAATCATTTTAAGTTTTCTGTATAAGAAAACTATTGTGCCGGCTTTGTCTGTCCGTCGGCACTTTATCCTGTCCGCACTTTTCTGTCCGCCCTTAGATCTTAAAGACTACTGAGGCTAGAGGGTTGTAAATTGGTATGTTGATCATCCACCCTCCAATCATCAAATATACCAAACTGCAGCCCTCTAACCTCAGTAGTTTTTATATTATTTAGTGTTAAAGTTAGACATAATCGTGCTTCTAGCAACGGTATAGGATAGGCCACCACCGGGCCGTAGTTAAAGTTTCATGGGCTGCGGCTCATACAGCATTATACCGAGACCCCCTAAAGTTAGATCTGGTTTCGGTGGCCTTGATTGTACGTTGTAGCGGCTGTATAGGAAACTATTGCCCCGAAGAAACTTCGGCGCATTTTTTTACTTGTTTTCCCAAAGGCTACTTCGAAATTCTTTCTTTCCACGCCCTTGTTTGATATCTTCTTCATCCCCACAGCTGTCCCTGGGATTCTGTTACCTTAATTCATTTCCTCTACCCATTTCTGTCGAAAGTGTCTGGCTAAGCTAAACCCAAGTCCTTCTTTACTTTAATGACGACATCTGATCCTTTACCTCCCTCTTGACCTTCTACCCTAAATGTGTTCCACCCAAGCCCTCTTCACTCCTTCCTTGTCACTCATCATTATAACATGCCCATACCATCTCATTCTCGACTCTCTTATCATCACGGGCAAAGAAGTGATGAAATCACAAAAGGGGCAGTAAAGCCCAGCCACAAGAGACGGATATGGAGGGCAGGGGACACAAAGGAAGGGGTAGGGCTTAGGGCTTTATTCCGCAACCTAATAAATTATGGTGAAAGCGAAAAGTAGAAGTAGGAGTCTTTTCTCAATCAGTATAGAAAGCGAGTGCCATTATACTGTCATACGCACAACGCTAACCATGCCCGAAGAGATAGACAGTGGCACTTCTTCAAGCAATACAATTTGAAGACATGCAGCAAATGTATCCACTCAGAAGCGCGCGATCATATAAACGCAACGCTTCTTCATAGGTAACTTTTTTTGTTTTTTGTTTTGGTTTTTTCTTCTTTTTTCTTCTTTGTCGTCGAGAATAATATAGTGACCTCATTCCGAATGTTGCTGTTCCTGTTGCGGAGACTAAAGTAACGTTCAACAAAAGTCTGGTCCGGGTCAGTGTTGGGTTGTACTGGAATCAGGCGCTCTTGCATAATTTTAGCGCTAGTTCGTTCAGACCGAAGTCTATTCAATACGTGTACCATAATGGCACTCGCTTTCTATATTGACTGAGAAAAGACTTCTACTCTTCGCTTTCATCAAAATTTATCAGGTTGCGGAGTAAAACCCTACGCCCCACCCCTTCCTTTATATCCCCTGACCTCCATATCTGTCTCTTGTGACTGGCCTTTACTGCCCATTTTGTGATTTCATCAATTTTTGTCCGTGATTTCAGTCCTTTTTTGCAATGGCAACGCCTTAGATCGATAAAAATGTGGTAACAAAGGAATAGGGGTTGTTTGGATTTTAGAAATGGTTTTCTTAGACCGAATTGGCTTCTCCGTAATTAGGGTCAGCTCAGCTCATTTGTTGCATAATTATACAATTTATTTGTATGTATGCACGTATGTGTGTATATGTATGTATATATAGATAAACATATACATAGATAAATAGGTATACATGTATGTGAAAACATTCCAACTATTGAGGCTTGTTGTTTAGGGTATAGGTCAACGATAGCGAAAACCAAAAAACGCTTGGGTAAATTCAACGCGTGTGATCATTTTCAGTTAAGATAACTGACAGTAAGTCAGCCAGCTTCTCTTAACACCACTTGTTATTCACACACATTAAGAAAACGGCGTCTCTTCGAATGTTGTCAGCAGTCCGTACCTGAGCATCAGGAAATTTGAATTTTGGTGGTTAATTTGAATGGAATACTGTAACTTTAAAATTTCATTATTTCAAAAAACAAACCCCGAAAGGCACCCCTCCAGAATACGAGCTTTCAGAAAAACTAAGTATCACGGCTGTATCTTTTACCGTTATTGCTCCACAGAGATGTTAGGTCCTTCACCCGCCCACCCGCTACCACATCCCCTGAACGCCAAAAATCGATATATGGATCTCCGGAACGGCTGAACGGATTTCGATGAAATTTGGCACGATTTGAGACCTTAGTGGGAACCTCTAAAGCCAAAGTTTCATCCCGATCGGCTGAATATTTCCAGAGTTATAAAGGACCAAAGTCGAGGTTTTGTGTACTCCTGGTGGCTGGGCTTTTTACTATATATATATATATATATATATATATATATATATATATATATATATATATATATATATATATATATATATATATACTGTATATATATACATATATATATATATATATATATATATATATATATATATATATATATATATATATATATATATATATATATATATATATATATATATATATATATATATAAACAGGCCTAAACCGTATAATTAAAATATTCCCTCGCATCAGGACCGAACACAGAACTCTGAAGAAAGGCAAAGGCGCTACAAACTGACCCACAAAAGTCACAAAAGAAGGTGGGATCCAAGTATTTGATAGTACCTAGAGATTCACCTTGCAGGCTGCACACCTTTGCATAACAGATGTTTTTAATGAAATCCCAATATAACAGTGACTCAGCTGACAGCGGCTAAGTATTTTATGACCTATGAGACCTGTTGGTTTCCCTTTGTTTAAGTGTGCATATATATCCAGTAAGTATGCATGTATGTATATATATATATATATATATATATATATATATATATATATATATATATATATATATATATATATATATATATATGTATGTATGTATATCGCAGAATGAAACGTTTGTCCGTGAACAAAAGCAAAACGAAAAAATTAAATGACAATATTTTAAACAAATGCCCAAAACGGGGATTTTCAATGTTTATTCAAAGGAGGCAGTTAATCACTGGAGTCACTGAGATAACACAGCAGCCACAAATAGCAGCCTGGATTAAACTCAGGTATCAGTTTCACAGCAGAAATGAAAGGGCTCAGTACGTTTAATTATAATAATATTCATTTGTACTCGGTTGCAGAATCATATACCAGTGTAGGAAGTTTTATGTAATAATTTATATCCAATTATACGGTACACACACACACACACACATATATATATATATATATATATATATATATATATATATATATATATATATATATATATATATACATATGTGTGTACTGTATAATTGGATATAAATTATTACATAAAACTTCCTACACTATATATATATATATATATATATATATATATATATATATATATATATATATATATATATATATATATATATATATATACGTGTGTATACGTATGTATAGAATATTTCATTATATATATCTTTATGACAAAATATCCACGCTGATTAAAAGTTATTTCATCAAAGTGATGAAAAGACATATGCCACAGCCTTATGCTACAAGTTATTCGTGAGCCCTGAAAGAAATTACGAGTTACGTTCAGGAAAATCTGTTCATCATGTGCTGTATTTTAAACTTCCATGAAAGACAAGTAAAAGACGGGAGTAGGGAATCAAAATAATAGTGGCAAAATTAGCGATTTCAGGGATATAAATAGAACGCAATCGGTCATGTTCCAAGAAGCAAGACACTTCTAAGACTTCAGAGTCCTTGGCAAATGGTAACATCGTTCCTGTTCGGACAGTTAATGATCCTTCGGACCTTCGAGTTTTCGACTGTAACATCGTTGTGGGCGGTAGACATTTAACAGGAGTTTGCTAAGTAATTTTTTCCTCGTGAGTGGTGTATTCGGTTCCTCCTTATTTTATTGTAGCGTAATTGGTTCTGTTGTGAAGTTTTTACGGAAAATCACGCGACTAGACTGCAGTTGACGCTTGAGGTTTCCATCGATTGTTGTCACTTCGTTTGTCAAGTTATAATAAACATCGGGCTTCTGCAAGGTAACACTGGAATTTGACTGTTGTTGCTAATACTGTACATTTTGTTCCGGGGGTTTTCGAATCCCGGTGCGTGTTTAATCCCGTACAAATCTTTGGTAGTCATTGTAACTATTTGCTATTATCAGACGTGAGTAAATGCCCAAATTTTACCAGATTTAGAGTAAGTTACGAACGGCTCTAAAGCTTTCTCTTTTCCAGGATGTTTTTGGTACGAGTTTGACTGAGTTCCTGTTCTAACGGTAAAGCTTCACGTTGCTCTTTAGCAACAGGTATGTAAAAGTTTTTTTCTCCAAGTTTAGTTTTGTCATTTTGGTAGAACTATATAGTAGCTCCGCGCTGGCGTCTGCCTTCTAACTTTTTCTGCAGTTTTTTGGTTGCTAATTATGAATTTACCTTTAATTTTTGGCGCTCGAGTGTAATTAACCTGTAATTAACCCCTGAAGTCCATCCAACAAGGTGTTTCCATACGCGATCTTCACAAGACAGAGCACGGCTACGTCTGTGTCGAACAGTTCACATCCCGTCCGGCAAGTGGCATAACTTGTTAACGTATGGGTACAACCCCTCCCCCCACCCCCGGGCCAGTACTAAACACGGCGAAGGGACATTCCATTTTGGTCGACAACAAACAGATGCACAGCCAGTATCAGAACCCCTAAAAGTTAAGAAAAAACCAGTTGAAAAGGTAAAAACAGGCGCGGAGCTAATATAGAATTACCGTCATTTTTTGTCAATTTATTCTGTCATAAATTTGCTTTTTTAAATTCCTGTAGTATTTTTTGTCAAATTTACTGTTCACCTTATCGTCCACCCCTTTAGGGGAGGCGCCCCTGGAGGGGTGGGGGAGCCCCCATGTTCTGCATAGTAGGTCGTATGACCTACTATGCAGGTTCTTGGGTGGTTGTGAACCAACTAATCAAACTTTCTTTCAGGTTTTAAGTACAGGCTTAATTTATTGCTTATTTTTTAAGCTCCGTTAAATATTAGGTGTTTAAATGTGCTTAGCTACCTCCCACTCGGTTAAGTTTGCATTAGTTCCCTAAGGTTTGAGGAAATTAAGAATGTTTATGCCATCAAACTGCAATGTTCAGCATTAAAACTAAATTTATATGTACAGGTCTGGCGTCTTGGCATGTTTTACTTTGGAATTTTAGCTTCCTGAAAACTGATTTTTGTGGTTAGGTTGTCAGATAAGTTTTGGCCAATATTCATAAAGGTTTTGCCCGAATTTAGACTTACAAGCGCAAAAGTTTGCGTTAGACTTAATAGAATTTTCATAGGATTCGAACTTGGTATTTCCTTTCTCGCAACCGAAAATTTCTGGTTATAGGCGTTATAGGAACCCTCCTTTATGTACTGGTCATTTACGATAATAGGGCTTGCTTACCCAATTGCTAATCTCTTTAAAATCGTCAAAACCATGAGAAATTTTCCACTCATTGTCCAGAGTAATGTTAAGATTTCTGCTGTTAGCAGATGGAATTAGTTTTATGCAGTTTGTCAGTAACTCAGAGCTAGGAACTTTCAGCTCCTGTTAAGACAGCACGAAAGCCGTTTTTTGTTTAGTTGAAAGTATGGAAATTTTAAGTCTTGGGTATGTTTTGCACAGAATAATTGGAATATGTTTACTTTGAGTGGGGTGTAGTATAGTTTCAGGTATGTTGGTTAGTTTTGTTACTATTAGGTTACTCGTACCATAAGCAGTGTATTTTGATGCTATCCGCTTCCATAGTTTTTCTCTTTGAATACAGGCAATGAGTTTGTTACTCCATAAACGTAGACAATGGGTGCGTTGCCCAAATGAACGTAGGCAATGGGTGCGTTGCCCAAATGAACGTAGGCAATGGGTGCGTTGCCCAAATGAACGTAGGGCAATGGGTGCGTTGCCCAAATGAACGTAGGCAATGGGTGCGTTGCCCAAATGAGCGTAGGCAATGGGTGCGTTGCCCAAATGAACGTAGGCAATGGGTGCGTTGCCCAAATGAACGTAGGCAATGGGTGCGTTGCCCAAATGAACGTAGGCAATGGGTGCGTTGCCCAAATGAACGTAGGCAATGGGTGCGTTGCCCAAATGAACGTAGGCAATGGGTGCGTTGCCCAAATGAACGTAGGCAATGGGTGCGTTGCCCAAATGAACGTAGGCAATGGGTGCGTTGCCCAAATGAACGTAGGCAATGGGTGCGTTGCCCAAATGAACGTAGGCAATGAGTTTTACCCTTGAACACAGTTTGTTACTCTATGTACACGAGCAATGAGTTTGCTACTCTGTACACGAGCAATGAGTTTGCTACTCTGTACACGAGCAATGAGTTTGCTACTCTATGTACACGAGCAATGAGTTTGCTACTCTATGTACACGCACGAGCAATGAGTTTGCTACTCTATGTACACGCACGAGCAATGAGTTTGCTACTCTATGTACAGAGCACAATGAGTTTTACCCTTGAACACAGTTTGTTACTCTATGAATACAATGAGTTTGTCTCTTGAGTTTAGCAATGAGTTACCCATGAATAATGAGTTTGCTACAATGGTTTTGTGCAATGAGTTTGCTACTCTATGAATACTGAGCAATGAGTTTTTCTGATGCCATCCATGAACGAGCAATGAGTTTGCTACTTTATTTCCATGAACTGAGTTTGTCAAATGCGAGCAATGAGTTTGCTACTCTGTACACAGTGAGCAAAGTTTTGGTACTATCGGCACAATGAGCAATGAGTTTGCCTCTATGACATGCACGAGCAATGAGTTTACTATCCTTGAATAAGGGTGAGTTTGCTACTTGTGGGAGCAATGAGTTTGCTACTCATGTCACCTAAGCAATTTAATTTATGTGTACACGCTTTTGAGCAATGAGTTTGCTACTCTATGTCAACAGCAATGAGTTCTTACTATTTTTTTTTTTTTTTTTGAGCAATGACTTTCTGTCAACAGCAGTTTGCTACTCTATGTACACGCACGAGCAATGAGTTTGCTACTCTATTTTTTTGAGCAATGAGTTTGTAACAAGCAATATGTTTACTCATAAACACAGGCAATAAGCATTTACAATGAGTTTGTTACTCTTGAATACTTTTTTTTGAACACTGGCAATGGTTTTGTGATGTTACCCACGAATACTGGCAATAGTTTTTGTGATGCCATCCATGAACTGAAATTTATTTATTTCCATGAACTCTGTCAAATGCGTGTTAGGCTATCGTTGTACACAGTGAGTAAATGGTACTATCAGCACAATGATATGCCTTGTGACATTCATACTATCCTTGAGTAAGGGCAGTTTTTGGGGCTGGTCTGTTAACATGTCACCTAAGATTTAATTTCTTGGTTAACAGCATTCTTACTGTATTTTTTTTGGGGTTTCTGTCAACAGCATTCTTACTGTATTTTTTTGGGGGGGTTGTCTGTCAACAGCATTCTTACTGTATTTTTGGGGGTTGTCTGTCAACAGCATTCTTGCTGTATTTTTTTGGGGGTTCTGTCAACAGCATTCTTACTGTATTTTTGGGGTTGTCTGTCAACAGCATTCTTACTGTATATTTGGGGTTGTCTGTCAACAGCATTCTTACTGTATATTTGGGGGTTGTCTGTCAACAGCATTCTTACTGTATATTTGGGGGGGTTGTCTGTCAACAGCATTCTTACTGTTTATTTGGGGGGGTTGTCTGTCAACAGCATTCTTACTGTATATTTGGGGGGGTTGTCTGTCAACAGCATTCTTACTGTATTTTTGGGGGGATTGTCTGTCAACAGCATTCTTACTGTATTTTTTGGAGGTTGTCTGAATTATTGTACGAATACTTTTATATATTAAAAATTATTAGTTTACGCCTAATAAGACAGCAGTTGGGGTATTAACATCTAAAACTAGCCATTGAGGAACCTGATGCTCGTTTTTAATAATTATAACAGGACGTTGCATAGTCACCGAAGCCGAAAGGAAAACAATGCTTTCAACGAACGAGAGAAGAGAGTGAGGTGAAGGACGGCCGTGGCAGTTCTGACTGCAGCCGGCGTTTCAGTAGAAGGCAGACTTTAGCTTACACAAAAAGTGTCTGTACGACTGGGAGTGTCGTGACTGGCGAGGCCTATGTGTACTTCCTATGACTTGGTGAGGTGGGGTCTCTGCCCCCGTTTTTGAAGGGTCCGACAACTACGTGCAGCACTTCTACCCGCCCACCCCTTCCACTGCAATGCTTCTGTGTGGATGAGCAGACCACTCTGTAGTAATGGCCATTGACTGTGCTTAGCTTTTTGGAGACATCAGTGGAGGACTTCATTCACTTCGTCGTCAAATGGAACAGTACACCTGTTTAAGACTTACATCCCTTCATGGAATACCTTTCGTCGCTTATGTGAAGTCGCGGACTGATAACACTTGATATCCTTCAGTGGACTAAAGGACAACAGTCATTAATTACTACGTGAACCCAAGATCCTATGAAGAACATAGTATCACGCATTTGTATATAAAGCTGTCCAGGAAACGAACTCGGTGTATATTTAGTAACATTTCTCATTAATAAATTACTATTTACGTTTTAGTGTTTCCATCAATCCCTACCTAATGAACTGTGCCAAAACTATTTAATGTAAATACATTAATTCAAGAGTCCTTGTATCTAGTAACAAGTTCCGAACTTCTGTTGGCCCTAATGATCTATTTTTGATTAGTTACCGAACGTTTATTTTTTTTGAGATCGATAATTTGGACTCTGAGATCATTACATAAATGACATCCTCAGCCATCTCGTAGAACAGGCTGTTAAGAATAGGAAGTATTGTTGAGCAGTTCTTTGGGGAGGGAATAGTCTCATTTGATTTTTTAGAGTAAAATGGCTAATTTGACAGAAGTGCAAGTTGAAACTTAAATGACGCTGAATGGAAAGTTAAATCAGGTGATCTAAAGAAGAGATTTACTTCATTAGTGAATTTTTAGATTTGCTACACAGACTAATAGAAAACAAGAGATCAAGGCTGCTATAATGAGAGAAACGAACCTTGCTGGTGATAGGAAAATAGTGAAAAGTTGGAATCTTTCTCGAGCGAGGAGTTTATCACTGACAGGGATTGTCTAGATGCAAACGAAGCATTTCTGGAACTCAAATTTAATTAGAGTTTACAAAGACTGTTTACAAAGACTGGAGTATAGAGCGAGCCAGAAGCAAAGAGGAGAATGAGGCAAGGGAAAGAGAAAAAGAAAGAACACGAACTTGTGGCCTCTTAGGGAAAGAGGACGCTTTGATCGTAGTAAGGATGTTGAAGTGTCTCGTCTTTTTAAAACAGTACCAAAATTAAGTGAGGAAAATGTCCGCGAATTCTATACACCATCTGAGAAGGTAGCACAAAATTTTAGCTGGCCCAGGGATAAGCGGGTATTTTTTTTTTTTTTTTTTTTAGGGAAAGCCGCGAGGGTGTGGGCAAGTTTATCCTTTGAAGACAGTAAAAATTATGATAGTTAAAGAAGTTACTCTGAAGCCTGTGAATTAGTTCCGGAGGAGGCCACCTGTAATTGCGGAGCTGCAGTAAAACCAATGACTCATCAAGAAATAAGTGTCATACCATACAACCAGACCACAACCAGTTATTTGTAAGACTATGCCTAATAATTCTGAATATTTAACATTAGTTCACATTTTCATTTGGCTCAAAAGCGCTCTAGTACACAGCGTTTATAATCATTCGGAAGCGACAAGAAACTTAAGACTTCTCGGATCTTTCCTAGATAGTGACCCGCACCTAAGTTCGGGGGTCGTTAACTAGGACTAATATTTCATGGGGTCATTATCTTTATGATATTTGCAGTCATTTGTTTACGTTTTTACGGTAATCCCCAACGAGCTTGTACTAAACACGCCACATACCGGTGGATACCTACCGGGTTAAAACCCTTTGGGGTCACTATGTAGGAAAGATCCCGACTTCTCGAATCAGGAAGCTTATGATATAAACGGTGTTCTCTTCAAATTTCACGTGATTCAGGTGTCTGGATTTTGTTACGAAGACATTGGCATTATACTGGAAAATGGCCCACGACTTATGAACTTCAGACTTTTTAACCATTGAGAGATAGTCCATTCTCTTTAAAGTAATTGACTGTTTGATTGATACTTGTTTGGCGTTGCGGGCTCTTTAGAGTAAAATAGTAAGCTTTCTTCCTAGGTGTCCTAGAGGTTTTTATTCCTCGGTTGAAAAAAGGGTGAAATGATGGTTTATTTTTTTCCATAATTCCTATTAAATATTTTATGCATTTGATTATATCTTAATAATTGACATGCATTATTTCCTTATTAATAAATGACTAAATTAACAAATAATTGTCTTAACCAATTAAGCTCTTGTTTTTCTCTATTTTACATTATCCCTCTCAAACTTCTGGTTGATTTTTTGTGAAGGTTTGATAGGAAAGCGATCGCTTTTCCCCTATTCCAAGGTAATTATCACAAATAACGAACGCATCAATAATGATAAAAGTAATCCAGAGGTGATCTGGACACCGCCGGTGTTAACCCCATAATTAAAGTTTCCGAGCTGAATCGCCTTCATAATCATAACAGGTGACTACCTATTAAAATCACACGATTGCCCGTCCATTCAGTTACAAATAACTAATAATAACGGATGACTAATGGACGGATTAATTGGAGAACTTATATATAGCTGGTCTTAACTGAAAAGCTGAAAATATCAGTACCATTTGTAAAGTTATAAATATAATACGGAAGAGGTGTATTATTTCCGTCAATGACCTTTGAAACTGCGGATGCTGGAACAAAAATAAAGAGTAGGCAAAAGCGCCGGAAATCATACGATAGACAGCTCTTCAGATTCTGATTGGTCATTTTATCCCACTGCTGAGCCCTCGCCACCTTTAAATGGCTCGGATGTATGTTTCTGGGTATCTCATTGTACTTTGTTTTAAACTTCGTGTTTGGAGCTTTTGCGGGTATATTAACTAAATGAAGTGAGTGTGTTACGACTTTATTCCCTCCCCTTCTCGCCTGTCGCTACACCTATCTCTCTCTCTCTCTCTCTCTCTCTCTCTCTCTCTCTCTCTCTCTCTCTCTCTCTCTCTCTCGGATATTCTGAGAAGGGGGAGAATTCTGCAGCTCTAGACATATGTAAACTTGCGTTATTCCATGTCTGGTTTGGAAAACAGATCCTGACATATTTGATTTACCCACGTATGTATGCACGTATTGTGTATACACACACACATACTGTATATATATATATATATATATATATATATATATATATATATATATATATATATATATATATATATATATATATATATATATATACACACAACAACAAAAAGCAAGTTTTATATTGTGTTGAACGGTAAAAGGAAAAGAATAAGCAAAGATGAGTCATATCGACATACTGCATTGAGAATATATATGTATATATATTTATATATACATATGTATATACATATTATTATACATATATATACATGTATATACATATATGTATATATATATATATATATATATATATATATATATATATATATATATATATAT